>NW_010144114.1:0-32171 GCF_000699245.1 Pterocles gutturalis
CCCCTTTCAGGTACTGGAAGGCCACTATGGGCAAACTTATTCTTCATAAAGCTGTTCCAGATGCTCAAAAAGTCTACATTTCTACAGGGCATTTCCTTTAACTCTGTTCATGCGAGAACTTCGTCCAGTACATGGACAAGCATACTGAAAATAAAGACTTTCAGAGTCACCCTGCAAGCATATGATTTGTGTGATGACAAATGTTATGCTTCCTACCATAACTAAACAGGTTTGACTTATTACCAGCAGCTACACTAGGCTAGGAGACTATCTGCAATAAATACACAAATAAATACCTATGAAGCTTCATTTTGAATATAAAAATCAATTCCCTGCTGATGTGTTCAGCATCCATTTACATTCTTGAAAACAAAAAAGCTGCACTTGAATTTACAAGTAATTCTTATTTATGAAAAAAAATCTTTCCCTTCCCACACACTGTATGAAGGCAGACAATGGGAACAGCATTACATTAACAATACCAGTAGCAAACTGATACTTTGTGCCTATTTTGTGTGTTCCCATAAGTGCAAGAGAAATGTGAAAGGGCTGCAACCCATCATCTTATGCTTTTGTATTTCTGAAGGCAAAAGTCAGGTCATGAATGGCTACCACAAACACTTCTGCAATTTCTAGAAACGCATGGAAAAACTCTTCAAACACAAGTCAGGAGAGGACTTGCTTCACTAAGAAGGAGCTATTTGTGATCACAAGAAAATTAAACACAGATAGCAGGTACAGATTTAATATTTATATTTTGATAGAAGTACTTAACTTTACACACTGATGGTCCCTCTTTTTAGGCACGTTTAGCCCAACTGTGACTCCAAGTTGGTTTCATTGAAAAGAGAACTAGATTAAGGAAGTAAATATAGCTTTGAAGCAATGTTATTCTATATAAGGAGTGTATTAAATCTTATTGCATTGAGCCAAGCAGAAAATAAGCAAGAGAATTTTTTTTTTTTTTTTTTTTTTTACTTTAAGTGCTAACCCTCTTTGAGTTAGCCTTCAGACAAAAGCTTTCATCCCGTCTTACTCAGGACTCTTCTACTTCTCATTAGTATGTGCCCACAAACCTCTTTTTTCTGCTTACACAGACGCATACTACATAAGCATCCCTGTTTTTGGACAAATGCGCATCAGTTTGGATACATCTGTTGACTTGAGCCTTATGCTCCCCACAAAGGAACCTAACTGCTTCACAGGGCTATCAAAAAATGAAGAGCCTAGTGATTAAAGCTAACAACTTCAAGAAGGTTTAGCCCAGTACTTGACAATACCAATATGCACATTTATAATGCACTTACTAGCCCATTAACCAATGAAAGGAAAAGTATTCTCGTTCTAGATATGAAAAGAGAGGAGTGTCGTGATTATCTCCCTGTGTTTTTGAGTGTGAGTCATCTTCCATAAAAAGTCACTTATTTCAACTATACTGCAGAACACGACATTAATTTACTTCCAGCCGCGTGGAAGTCTGAGTGTCTGAAAGCTCTCTAGGTGTGAGCTGCTGCCCCTTCATACTGTTGCTAATACAACTGGGTATTGATGATATTGATATATTGGGTATTGAACCCAATTATTTGTGTTATCCCGTATAATACAAAATACAATTGGAGTCCTAATTCAATAGCATTAAAAGACACATAGAGAATTAAAACCTCATTTGGAAAATGCACTGCATTTCTCACAAAAAGTAATGTAGTGGTCCCTTCAAATTAAAAGTCAGATTTTTAGCTAAAGGGGACAAATTCTGACCTTTATTTCCCCAGTCCAAACTCAGGAGACCACTGACACCTCCTCTTCTCCCTAAGTCATAGGGGAAGATGTATATAGGTGGAAAACAGCTATACATAGGTGAGAATTGTATGCATAAACAGCTAGGACAGTAGCACAGAGCACAGGGTGGCATTTGGAGCTCTTACTGACTGCAGAGATAGCCCAGAGAAGCTGCAATAAATTAGACTTGTTGAGTTTGATTGTTCTCATGTCTCCTAAGCATTGCATTGCAGTGACCGCCAGAGTACCAAATAATCTTGAAAATTTAAAACAACTTCTTGTTCCTCTACCTCCAGGCTGAGCTCTCCATATAACGCTTCTGCCAGGTACAACAGATTGTCAGCAAAGGACTTCAGATTTGAACCAAACTCTGTGATTGGTATGCTCTAATTAGAAGTTACAAGTGAATATGCCATTTATAATCAAGGCTTACAACCACCTATAGAACCTTGTCCTTCACAAGTCTGGTGTGTTGTATAACTCTCAGTTGCATGATAACTATATTAAAATTATGTTCAAAGTATTTATTATGACTTTACTAACAATCTGAGAGAGGTATACCTATTCCCTTCACTAATTTTAAAAATGCAAAAATCTGTTTCAAAAAAACACACAGTAAAGGAAAACAAATGACAGTGAAAGATAACAGTGAAAGCTTCTTAAAATAACATATGTAGATTTAACCCTGGGTTCCTGTCATCAGTAGGCTTTGTATTGTTACACTTGTGCAGCACTGAGGAATATTTTGTTACTACATTTTAATACTACTGATAACAGGGTATAATTCATCAATAATGCCTTTTTTCCTTTTAAAAAATAATCATTTTATTTGTCCAGAGTCAAGGAAAATTTTCTGCCCAAAAGAATCCACATTCCTCCACAAAAGGAAGGAAAAACTTTCTTAGTGTGAATCTGTGTCTGCACTCTGGGATACATGGTGCCTATGATGAATACCTACATAGTATGTCAAAAAAGTACAAAAAATAAAGGCATGTTGAAGCACGCTGATCCAAAAAATATGAACTAGGAACAAAATACAATTTACGGAACCTGCTCCAGAAAAACCAAAGCATTCCAAAAAGCAGGTTTTAAGAGTACTTTGTGAAAACATAAACCATGTTAATACAGCAAAATCATCAACACACATGGTGGGCTTTTTTTGTTTGGGTGGGGTTTTAGGTTTAAGTATTAAACCACAATGCATAAGGAAAACACATAGTACGTTTTTGAAGGAAAGGAATCTTGAATGCTGTATCAGGACCCTTCTACTGTACTGTAACCACTAACATACAGCTGCATCAATGCAAATGTGGCAAACACAGGTATCTACTTATCATTCTGTCCCTGGAAATACTAGATCCAACTTTTGGCCTAATCATCCTGTGATTACCTGAGCCAGCCTGATCTGCAATCCTTGTCTACTTTTTAGAGGTGAAGAGTTTGCCACTTCCGCAGTTTCTCAACTGTGACTACTGTTATCTGATTTTTTTTCTTCCCTTGACCTTACTTTTTGTGGCCTTTCAGCTGAAAAGTTTATAAAGCACAAAAATTAAATTCCCTTGAAGTGTCCAAAAGGTCTATGGAAACCTACTAAAAGGTCATCAGACATATATTTATGACAACCCATCTGTCCTTTTTGTAATACTTCCTATTCCTACCATCTACCTCTTTGGAGAAGCTGCCTCCTGCTCTCTGCCTGTACAGCATGTACTGTACTGGGGTCTTGGGCCCATGAGCAGGGCTGCTGGGTGGAAAAAAAAAATAAATGTATGGACACATGAAACAAAGGCACACTTTCACAAAAGATAAACCTATGATGCACCCAAAAAAAGACGAGGATTCATCGTCTCCATAACACTTCTATTGAAATTTTTCTTATTTACCACTCCTGTTATTCTCTTGAGAGAACATAAATAATTACCTAAGTCTTTCAAGAGGCATTCAAGAGCCAGCTAGCTGAGAATCCCACATAGACATAATGATTACATCTAAGCACAGAGTTAACTTCAGGATCTCCTTGCAGGAATCCTCTGCAGGAGAAGAGATGGTGGCTAATAACAATAGTTCAGTGAGCTAAGAAACAACACAGGATAAACTGGGGACTCTACCCAAGAAATAAATGGCATTATTTCCATTTCTACCTGAAAACCAAGTATAGTACTAGTACTATTTGCTAAACCATTTAAATTGTTTAAACAAAAAAGATTTAAGGGTCTTAAAAACACATTAGCTTCTGTATTGCAACTATTACCTTTTATTTTGCTCTTTTAAGCAGATATATTATCCCAGAGCACTTAGACAACTCAATTAGGCAAACAAATCTATACCTGTTTTATGGATTGACTTTTTTTGACTATTTAATCTCTCTCCCTCTCATATACTTTCCCCCCAACCCCCCAGTTTAACCTAGGGCAGGAAGTTTTCTCATCTTTACAACACAAAAACACAAATTTGGGGCTCTGCTGCCAGCTACACAGAAAAAGCAAGAATGAAGAGGTAACTTCCTGCAGAATTTCATAAGTTTGCATGAAACCTTGTTACCACACAGTCACCACTGCTGCAGATAACTGCAGCTGACGGATGAGAGGTCAGAAAACAAATGTTAGAAGTTTGTTAAAACTCAGGTTTAAAGAGCCACTTAACCTGAAATATTTTTGCACTTGGCACCGTGACAAATGCTTTCTGAAAATACTAGTACTGACCAAAACACAACAAGAAAAAAAAAAATTGTATTCTAACCTAATTTCCAAGAAGACTGAAGTTATCACCAATTTTGTCTCTTAAAAGGGGGGTATGAAAGCCAACATTCACAGAATCACAGAATGTTAGAGATTGGAAGGGACCTCGAAAGATCATCTAGTCCAATCCCCCTGCCGGAGCAGGAACACCTAGATCAGATCACACTATCTTACTGAAATTCCTCAGGCTTTGTCTATTATTTCAAAATTATTTTTCAACAATTAAAGTTACCCTATATACAAAGCTCAATTTATATCAGGGGTGATTTGTTGGTTCTTTAGGTTTGGGTGGGGTTTTTTTCCCCTTGTCCTTTTTTTTCCCTGCACATTACATTTCTCTTTGCATATTTAAGGGTACACAACCAGCCCCTCAGCTATGCTATTATTTAGCCTGGCAAGCAGAAGACAACCTGTCCTCCTGTGCTGTCCATCTGCAGGACAGATGCTAGAATGTATGTTCTCCACTACTGCTGTCATGACCAAAAGTGTTTCTCTTTGTATCTGGTGGATCCTTTCCCTTTTTTAGTTTCTGCTTTTGTTTAATAGATGAGCAGCCCTTCTGCTGATCTGTCTTACAAAGTGCTCCACTTTGTCTTGGAAAGGGATAGTCACTAATTCCATACTTCCCATATACTCTCAGTTTCCCTCTTTTTTTAAACTTTTTATTAGATATTGTGCCTACAGTTGTGTTCTTGTTTTTTTTAGTGCTGTATCTTTCATTTGCATTGCTTCCTTTAGGTTCTTGCAAGACAAGGATGAGCAAGGCAGAAAGTGAGGAGAAAATCCCTTTGTATTGCAGAAAAATAAAGTTAGAAATAAAAAAGTATTACATGAATAAAAATTAAATTAAAACAGAGATAGGATAGCACAACAAAGGAGAATTACAAACAATACTAAAATTAAATGGTAAAAAGGCTTAATAAATAAAGTCTCAAAAAAGAATGGACCTACCTCATTGTACATCATATAGATCAGAAACTTAGTTCTTCCTATCTGCAAATAATTTAGTGGGGTCATAGGACATGCTGCACCCTTGTATTCATTTTGAGTAATATCTGAAAGTGGTGACACACGATGCTGTATGACAAAGTGCCAGATGGTTACCTCCAGTAGCAGCTTTCATTGCTCTGAGATCTAGCAGCCCTTTGAAGTTTTTGTAACACTGAAAGATTTAGTGGAATGACCTTTTCTAACACCACTGAAATCAGGGTCCAAGTGAGAAGTGATACATGATGAGCCCCAACAAACAGCAAATCTACTGAGACTCTTAGCCCTTTCACAAATGCACCCATCTGCACAAAGTGCAGGGAGAAAAGAGACATTAGCAAAAGGAGAGCAACAGGATAAGCAAAAGGGAACACAGAAGCTTTGTGTACACCACCAGGCTACACTGCCTGTTGCAAAAAGGATGATAAACCTGTTGAAGTGGGAGAATAAAAATGGGAGCTGTAGAAGGAGACAAACTAGAAAGTTGAAGGACAAAGTTCTGAGGATGCAATTTAAAAAAAAAATATTAAAACACATAGAGAGCGTTGGAGTCCTTGCAGCACCTGTGACATGTATCCAGCCACGTGTATCCCAGCTCAGTGAAACATCAAGGCTTCCTTTCCAGAACTTTGGTGTGCAAGAGCTTGACAAAGAAAATATTTTCAAAAATAGTTTGACAAAAATATATTTTGAGTAGACTAAAAAAGGTAAAATTCAAAGGAGTTTCTGCCAGAGGAAAAAAAAAATCAGCATGGGAGCATTTACCCTAAACATCTAAAATGTGATAAAGCTATAAATAATAATAAAAAAAAATCTTGGAAAATATTTAGCTACTGTCAGCACCTAACAAAATAAAAGGTTGTTCAATTTTTAATAGTTGATGACGCTGCCAGACTGAAGCAGCAATATACGTAGACACACTGGATAACTTTGTGGATGAACAGGGAGGTAGCTATTGAGTGAAAGGCATTTCTCGGATCAGGTAACCATAAGATTATTTTTGAGTGAAGATGCCTCGAGTACACTTAAAATCTTGCTTTAGCTGTCAGTCCATTTTTGGATTTGGTTATCTCCTCATCTTGTCATCTTCAGAACAACATCAAAAAGTGGGAGGCAAGTAAGGTCTGAAGCTACATGACAAAGTCACAGGAGAAGAAACAGCAAAATATCACTCATAAAGCAAACGACCCATTGAAAGCTCTGAATGCAGTTGTGAACGTGATTTTAATTCTGACCATTACTAATGTTTGAGTACTTCAGGCTACACTAAGTAAAGCCTTAATTATTCACACATGAGAACAATATTGATATCAAAATTCACCTTGTATGGTAAGTCAGTTGCAGAGCAAAAAATCTTGATTTATCTTCCCATGTAAGCACATAGTTTTAGGGAACTAACTCTGCTTCCTCAGTATTTCAGGTGGAAAGGAGAGGCCTCTGCAGGTGTTGTCAGAATCAGATGTGCCAGAAAGTGAAGTTAGGTTTATTAAGATTTTGATGTAATATAAAGGTGATGAGAAACTTCACACACAACGCTGGTGCCGTAATGCCTCGCATCCACTTGATGGCAGTATGAACAGGCTACTTCTACTCCCATAAAGGACTCTGAGCACTGAACAGCATGAACCCTCCCCTGGAAATGTAGAGTGCTGGTTTGACGTGGAGAGCTGCAAACACGTACAGCATTGGGTTGCGTTGATGTGGAGTAAACATCATCAGAAAACGTGGAAGAAGCATGGCTCTCTTTGTCAGGGGGTGTAGTGACAGGACAAGGGGTAACAGTCATAAACTGAAACAGGGTAAGTTTAGATTAGATATAAGGAAGAAATTTTTTACAGTGAGGGTGGCGAGACACTGGAACAGGTTGCCCAGGGAAGTTGTGGATGTCCCATCCCTGGAGGTGTTCAAGGCCAGGCTGGATGAGGCTTTGAGCAACCTGGGCTAGTGGGAGGTGTCCCTGCCCATGGCAGGGGGGTTAGAACTAGATGATTTTTAAGGTCCTTTCCAGCCCAAACCATTCTATGATTTTAAGATGGCTAAGTAGATTTTATTTAGTTAACACTTCCAAAATATCTTTCTGTGCTAAAAAATACCAGAAATAGTAAGCTAGAGGAGAATCACAATTTATGCTACTCTAGTTATATGTACCCATTTAATTTTATATTATTACCACAACCAAATAGGAATGCAAGCCACTAGAGGGGGTAAGACCCTCTTCTGGTGGCACGAGTGCTAGACTCAAACACAGGAGTGCAGGATGCTTTCTCCATCACTTGTTGCTCTTCCCTCAGCCTGGGTCTGCCCCAGCTTTTCACTCCCCCAACCCTGCCCTTTTCCTGCTCCAATTCCCTCCTCTCCCTGCTGCAAAAACCTGTCTTAAAGAGACAACGGTTTCTGCTTTCCTACATGTGCTTCTGAATGCTATTTTACAATCAGCCCATTCTCAGGTCTTTTTTTTTGTATGTGACAGTGACTGCAAATGAAAGCGGTTAGGCATAAATACGCAGCTCTGATTAATGTGATGGTACCAATCACAAGGCCACAAATCTGAGTATTAATTCAGTAGTCCCAATGCCAGACTAACAGGGGTATGATAACCATACCATTAGGCATGGCAACAGATACTCGCAGCAGCAGCAGTTTCTGTCAGTCAGGCAGAGACCTCTGTCCTCTGGGAAAAGCAGAATGCAGGACTGACTCAAAAAACGGAAATACGGAGAGAAAAGTAAATGCAAAATAATTCCCTTGAAAAAAGAAAACCAGCACAGTTCTGCTGCTATAACTCTGCCATTGTAGAAGATGCATCCAGATACACAATGTTCTGGTTATTGTTCCCGATACTCACTTTCATAGCTTTCATAATCACATTCACATAAAATCACATTGCCTGATTAACTTCATGTCAGAATTACAGCAACTACCCCAGAAAAGCAGGTTCTGTTTAAAATAGTATCTCATAGATATTTTTAACAGATAGATCTTTCCATCTGCAACATCATATTCTACTACAAGCATCTAACATTTAAATTAATCTTTTTATATAAACAAAAATAGATCTTAGTATCTGACTTGACATATCTATTCTCATAAAATCCACAAAACTGACAGCAGAAGTAAAACAGAAGGCCATGCAAATTTGAATAAATTAAATTAGAATCAATCAAATTACTCATCTCTACTTCAGTTTTCATTAAAAGAAAAAAATCTAAGTACCTGATGAAACAATAATTGAATATTCTGTTTTAATGTTCAGGACATACTGGCTTAGTAGAACATCAGTGAAGAAGATGATTACCAAGTAGTTAGTCAGTAGAAGAATTAATTTTATTAATACACATTAAATCTTCCTTATCCATAGAACACAGAGGCTTAAAAAATAAGGGGCTCATCATTCTTTTCCACTATTTCTACTCTGAAAATGGAACCTAATGATTAGAGAATATGTGAAAAGCTGTAGTAGGTTAAGAAAAAAAAAAAAAAGGAAAAAAATCACCTGTCGTTATTCTCCCAAATGTAAACATCATTGCAGTGACTTCAAACCTCATAAGACTGATAGCTGAGCACAAGAAATGCTCAAGCTCATTCCTACAGGCTCTTATGGTGGCTTACACCTTTACACCTTTTCACTTCTCACTGGAATGGCCCCTTCTTCCTGTGTACAGTGATCTCCCAAAACCCATTTCAGAAAAATAAAATGCTTTCATCTGTATACAAACTGCTTGGGCTGGCAGCAACTGCTGAGTTTATCACTCAGTAGTCAGATGTTCATGAGATCACGCAAAACCAGAGATCATCTCTCCACTTATAAGGAAAATTACAGTCTCTGCATTGCATGTTTTTTCCAAAACTTCAATTAGATGCAGTATTTTGTTGCTCTAATTTGTTAGTGAGAAGCTTCTTGCCAACCTGCTGGTTTAAAACGTCTGCACAGATTTCAGCTTTTACAAATCAGCCACATCCCTACTGCTCTGTCAAATTTTTCCATCTTCTTGAAGTTCAGAATTATTTTATATTCTTTAAGAGACTAAAGATCAGAGTTTGCCCTTGTGACAGCAGTATTATTGAGGCCACATTTCAGCTGCTATGCATGTCCTGTAGGCTAGCAACAATATTTACCATCAGTGAGAACTGAAACTTCTGGACACACAGGATTAAAAGCTTTACACCTTGAGTTGAAGGAGAAGCCCTGAAAACCTAGGCTAGAGCAGATTTTAAAAAATATAGATAAATACAGATAAACCTTTGTGACAAGCACAAAAATGAGCACATAGCCCCCACTAACCACACTAAACATGTTTTCCACTGTGTGTAACAGAAAAGGAAAATTCAGATTGTGTTTATGGTAACACGTCTTGGCAAGATTCCTTCCTCTAAAGCCTCCTCTCCTTAGTAGGAAATCGTACCATATTCATAGCTATTCTGCTCTGCAGGACAAGTCTGCATGGCTGTTCCAGTTCAGACCACAACACATGGTCCTGCCATCCTGCAAGATATCCCACTGACACCTTGCCACATGGCAGCTAGGACATCCTCAGCTCTCAGATCTCCACAAGTCCATATCACTGGTCAGTACTTGCCTGCCCATACTTAGGACCCCACAACACAGCCTTATGCACTGGGTCCTGTCCGCTACAGCTTCAGGGCATTTCCACTCACCTCCCAGTTTAAAAGCATGCCACAACACTGGAGAGTTATTATCACGCCAGAGAGCTATTAACATTGAATTTGCCTTGTAACCATGACACCAGCATCACAAAATTCTAGTCCATTTTTTTTTTTTAATGAGAAAAGGAGAAACAAGTTTTTTTTATCCATTCTACTACATAGATAGCAAATTAATACTAAGGTTAAATTCACGTCAAATTTAATCCAAAGACTGTAGCCTTGATAGCTGCCAGTATAAACATTTCTATTATTTCACTAAAAATGTACGTGGATAAATATTCTAAGTAAAAGAGTTCCCTACAGACCAAATTGACAATTAAGGTGCTTACTCATAGATTTCATAAAGCACTGTTAAATGAAGCATTCTTTCTGGTGCCCTTGCCTGTATCACTATGCTGTTCACATTTTTCTAAACACAATTTGCTTACCCTGTTGAGAGTTACCTAAAATGTACTGCATAATTTCCTTGCTGAAATCTCTGACCACCATTCATAATTACGAACAACGTGGCTCAATTATTTCTGACACCTCCAGCAATGTTCTGTCTGAAAAAAACATCAAAATATTGATTGCTTTAACTCTAGTTTAGTGTATGCCAGCTAAGTAAGATACAAAATCATTATCATTAGTTGGTTAAACTACTTTAGCTTTCATAATTCTAGTCAGCTTTGCTCTGAACATAGAATGGTTTGGGTTGTAAGGGACATTAAAGATTATCTAGTTCCAACTCCCCTGCCATGGGGACTCCCACTAGCCCAGGTTGCTCAAAGCCTCATCCAGCCTGGCCTTGAACACCTCCAGGGATGGGGCATCCACAGCTTCCCTGGCCAACCTGTTCCAGTGCCTCACTACCCTCACTGTAAAAAATTTCCTCCTAATATCTAATCTAAATATACCCTCTTTCAGCTTAAAACCATCACCTGTTGCCACACTCCCTGATAAAGAGTGCCTCCCCATCTCTCCTGTAGCCCCCTTCAGGTACTGGAAGGCTGCTATTAAGTCTCCTTAGAGCCTTCTTTTCTCCAGGCTGAACAACCCCAACTCTCTCAGCCTGTCCTCGTAAGAGAGGTGCTCCACCTTCTGATCATTTTTGTGGCTCTTCTCTGGACTCACTAACAGGTCAATGTCTTTCCTGTGCTGAAGGCTCCAGAGCTGGATGCAGTACTTGAGGTGGGGTCTCACAAGAGTGGAGTAGACTGTGAGAACCACCTCCTTCAATCTGCTGGTCACACTTCTTTTGATGCAGCCCAGGATACAGTTGGCTTTCTGGGCTGCAAGTGCACATTTCTGGGTCATGTCCAGCTTCTCAGATTCTCATG
The DNA here is from genome assembly GCF_000699245.1 of Pterocles gutturalis. Classification (NCBI taxonomy): domain Eukaryota; kingdom Metazoa; phylum Chordata; class Aves; order Pterocliformes; family Pteroclidae; genus Pterocles; species Pterocles gutturalis. The sequence continues at coordinate 11,489 of NW_010144114.1, forward strand.
TAATATTGCTGCACAGTAATTGTTAATCTTACTGACTTTCACTGGTGACCTGACACTTTTTTTTTTACGCTTTGTTGTAAGGTTTTTTTTATTAAAAACACAACACTTCCCAACATCCACAATGATTAAGGGTGCTTTGGAATCTTTCATAAGAACAATAACAGTTTTTGCTAAAGTTAACAACTGGCAAAGCAGGATAGATAGTTTAGATGATGAACAAAACCTTTTTTTTTTTTTTTTCCCTAATGTTCCAGACATGCAGTGGCATTAATAGGCCAACAAGCAATGAAGACCTGCCCTGATTTTCAAAACCAGTTCTAGGCATACCTCACAGCACATGAAGTGCAGTTCCTGGGTTGTTTTTTTTTTTTTTCTTCAGGCTAGACCACACAGAAAAACGGTTCAGGTGACTTCTACTTCTCCAGATATGGAAAGTGGCATCTATCACAGCAGAACAGAGGCTCTCTGCCCAGGGCTCTGGAGAGCAGGCACCTCTTCTGCCAAAGCAAACAGCAAAGACCATTGCTCCAGGTGGGAACTTCACAGCTTTTAAAGGCTGAAGATTTTTAGGGCAAAACAATTTGCACAGAATCATAGAATGGCCAGGGTTGAAAAGAACCTTAAAGATCTAGTTTCACCCCCTCTGCTGTGGGCAGGGTTGCCAACCACTAGAGCAGGCTGCCCAGGGCCCCATCCAGCCTGGCCTTGAATGCCTCCAGGGATGGGGCATCCACAGCTTCTCTGGGCAACCTGTTCCATTGTCTCACCACCCTCTGCGTGAAAATGAATAGGGAATTGCTCTTCATTGTGTTCACTAAAAGCAAAACAAGAAGGAAAAACACGAAATTCATGGAAGTCAGGTGGCATTTCTCCACACAACATGAAGGGTGGTTGTAAAAACTAGAAGTTTGTTTTGCTTCAACAAATGCCTGAATAAATTCCCAAGTAGAAAATCCTTGGGGTGGTATTAAATACAAAGGTACCATGTCTGGCCCTGGGCTGCAAATCATGGGACACTGATCAAGTACATGAGAGAAATACCATCCTGTACTTCCTCATCCCAGGCATTTGCTTTCAGCAGCTGACAGAGAAAGGTCATGGAGTTAGAAAGACCTTTCACCTGTTTACTTATTTTCTTACTAAAGAAGAGGAAAAGAGTTTTATTCATTTGTGGCCGTAGAGTTAAACAGCCATTTTCCCAACTGCAGGGGAAAAACATTCTTATACGCTCCTAGAAGGCATTACAGCTACATTGCTGCTTACATACTCCAGCTGCTGGGATGCAGACATGAATTTCGCAGGCTGGCAATTGCAAAGAGAGCATGGAGGTGGACTGAATTCCTTCTAACATACAATCAGGAGCTCACCAATTACAGACCAGCTACAATTTTGCAAACCAATCAAGGACAGGAGGGTGGCACAATTTTTTATGGAGATGAGAAATACTATATGTAAAGCTGGGACTATTAAATAATAGGCTAAAACTGATTTTTGTGAAATTGTTTTGGTGTTTTCTAATCAGAACTGGCCAGACTAAAGCTGTTGCATGCAAAGAAAGCATCCAGCAAGGCTTCAAAAGCTCAAGCTGAGCTCAGCAAGAGGGAAAATAAATTTCCTTATTATAAAGTAAGACTACTCAAAATGGAGAGTCTGAAAGTACATATGGAATCACCTAATGTCATTTTTAGAATTATGTTTCAGAAGACAGCCCACTGTAAGTGATTTGCCCAAGGGCATACCACAACAGAATACTGTTTTAATTACAGTTTCTTATGAAGCTTGTAACAACACATTGAAGGCCAGAGGTTGACTTAATTTTTAGCAAAATAATTTGTTAAGCAGTTTTCAATATCTCATCATGTAATCTATAGCTACAGACAGGCTCAGCATCACTATTCCAGTGGGAAATACTTTTGATGGCAGGAACTGCTGTACAAACTTTTCATTCTGCTACAGGAAAAAAAAGGAATTCACAGGAGATTCAAAATCCTATTTTCTAAAAGCATATCAAGCCTTGAAGTTATTATGGAGAACAGCTATGGAGAACTGAACAGACTGACAGAAGTTCAGAAAACACTTCACTAGGGACAAGTCCTCCCATCCAGTCCACAGGGCCAATCTCCATCAATTGCCAGAAACGAAGGCTTCACGAGCTGCTGACCAGAAGGGTTTCCTTTTACATGCTTCTACAACAAGGCCCCTATCCAGGTGTCATTTGAAGCAAACAAGATTTTTCTAATGAGCCATTTGATGAAAAGAATTTAGTTGGTTTAAGGAAGTTTTGCCAAGGAAAGGAGGACAGCTGAAGGTAAAAACTTTATTCCTTAGGTAATAGAATAACATGGTTTTATTCAGGAAAAAAAGCTTTTTAGTAAGTTCCTTATATAGACAATATGTAAGGGTTATATTGCAACACAGACAGACATCATAGCACTCAGACTATTTTGTGGCAGGCTTTCTTTCTGCTGACAGATGAACCAAACCCTCCTGTGTCATTGTACTATTGTTTTTATGGTATTCAAAGCATTTAAGTGAAAATTCTATTAATAGAACATTAATAAAAAAAGATAAAGTAATATTAACACCACAGTTTCTAGTTACTGAAGTGTCTGAAAATTAGCATCAGAACTGCAGAATTATTGGTTTCTGGGTTTTCTGTTGAAAACTTTACATCATTCTGCTTCTCACTGAAGAACATAGTATGACCGCACAAAGACAAGGCAAAGGAGCCCCATGATCACCACAGTTTGTTGCATTATGGTCTTCCTATGACGTCTGTTCATATGTTTGACCAGGAGAGATCTGGACTCTTTTCTTCAGGCCTGCTGCAACCCCTTGTGAATACCAATAAAGGAGAAAACAGAGCACAAGCTCCAGGGCTATTTCTATGCTTCAGAATTTGCAGGAAGACCCAAAGGTCTCTTAGCAAGACTTAGACTCAAGGTGTTACTGAATCCTTCATAATTAATGTCTAATGGATCACTTATCCTCATAACTCCTCTGGAGTTTTGTCAAACAGGGACATAATTAATAAAAATCATTACAAGTATAATTTTTTTTTATAACATGACTGAACTAAGCATGATGGAAAGCAGCAATATGTGTTCTGAGATGCTGTGTTAGAGACAAATACTAAAACTGCCACATCTGAAGAAAAGGGCTCCAATTTCCTAGGAAATCAATCAGGCTGCTTCTGCAAATTGCCAAACAAAACAGTATATAAAAAAAACTGCTTAGTAACTCAGGCTGTAAAGCACTGCCTATTACCATCAGTCTGCTGAAGGCTCAGGGCTCTGTATGTCTGTATTTGAGGCAATGAAAACACCTTAAGTCCTTACACAGTTGGGGAGGCCACCTTACAATAACCACTACAATGCTACCTTGGCAATTCTCAGTTGATTCAGGAGACATGAAGATCATTTACTGTATCTACTGGATGGATTTAACATAACCTGTGCATAGCTTTGGGTAAATACGAACAGCAGCTCCTATACAGTGATTAGGCTCAGCACAGTTCTCACAGAGCTGAACAGAGATGAGGCCCAGTATGGGAAGAAATGCATACAGGGTTTTTCCATGCACCAAACAGATTGTTTTCACCACAAGCATCAAACAAATATTATGAAAGTTTTATTCTGTCTCATGCCTCCTTGTATGGCTCAGTTTCCAGGACTGACTACTGTTTCTAAATCCAATCACCTTTTTCAAGCTCTGAGGCAACTTCAGACTCTAAGCAGTCGACAAAATATCTCCTAGAAAAAAAATTAAACTTAACTTGAAGGAGACTCTGACTTTGTTGTGTTGGAAGGGATTGTTATATCAACCTTTCCAGTTTTGACTTTTCAATCAATGTTCACAAAAGAAATTAAGCAGTCATCTCTATGTCTGGTGAATCAAGGTATCTTGGAGATGTTTGATCAGCACAGCCTACCACAAACTGTGTTCAGCCTGTTAGCACCTGTTTGTATCCAGAAGAAGGATACAGAGGCCAAAACTGATCCTTAACCAATTTCTTTACAGTGTTCTGACCCAAATGAATTTAAGCTTCATGAAACAGACTCGGGAATCTGCACTTAATGAAATGCTCCTATGCATTTCTACATAGAGGTTTGATGTTTAAAAGCCCATGAAGTCAGCTGAGATCCCTTCATTTAGTTTATTGAGCTTTGAGTCAAATACTTTAGCCAAATGACAAGAGCTCTTATTTGTTCAAGTCTCTCTGTATTAATTACTTAAGAAGATACAAGCACAGGAAGTATGGGAAGAGCCAACAGGTTCAGATTCCTGAAGAATCCAGATACCTTCCCCACTATCACCATTGTAGAAGACACGAACAAAACCCCAGTCCCCACAAAAAAAAAACCCCATTAAAAACTTCAATGAACTGTTCTATAGAAAAATCTTTCCTAATGCCAAATCTGACAATGTGTTTATGATAGCACCTAGAGGCCTCAAACAGGTATCAAGAACTTAGTGTAATACATACTACAAACACACAGTAACAAAGTAGCCCCTGAGCCTAGCAAAACATTTATATTTGAAAAAATAGTTCACTGAAATATCACTAAGACACACCTTAGACATGTTTCAACACCTCAGAGATAATGTCCAATTCAAATATTCACTGCCAGTCTCAAAACAGAGGTATCAATACATTTTTGTTAACTTTCAAGCACATTTAGAGACTTCTGTAATTAAAAAGAAATTGAGACTTTGAGCTTAACTTGAAAGCGTGACTGAATGTGTGCAAGAGTGAAAGAAGTCCATTCAGATATTTGTTACTGCAGTCATCTGGTGCTGTTGGTTGCAAACCAGTGGTGTGAAGCTGCCTCAATAAAGCCAATATTCTAGTGACAAATTGTTTTAAACTCCCCCAGCAAGAGAGTTCAATTACTGTCATTTATTTTAATTTAGATTTGTGTAGCAATTACTTTTTTAGAACTGTGCCTAATAGACCATTAGAGTTTTCCCAGATAGTTGTAGCGCTTCAGCACCTTCATCCTTCAAATGTCTTTGTTATTTTCTGCCTTGTTTCAGAAAATTTGTCTCTTGCGTTGGGACGTAAGCGACATAAGGGCCAAATGATACCTTTGAGGACCATGCCAATCTTAATAACAGCTTCTGGAGCCTCACTGCCATGTAGATTTTCAGAGAACCAGGGCAGATGCTAGCAAGAGGTCACCACATACTGCAATATATGAAACACATGAAAAAAATTCTTTACCCAATTTTTTTTATGTTCCTTTTTAGTAGACCCATCAAAATAATTTTCAGGTGACTTTTTTGGCAAATCCCACACATTCACAGAGCTGGGGTTATAATTTTCACAAGTCAGAGATACTTGCCTGTTCTGGATCACTCCCTTCCCTAGTAATTTTATTTACAGTTGATTACTTCCCTAAGTCAAAGAAACTGGTGGAACAGACTTTGAAATTGCTACCTGCCAGCATGACTCTAAGGTCATAATGCAAAAGCTCACAGAAAACAGATTAGCAGGTATATCAAAATCCCTGCAAATCATTCATCACCATGGTAGACCCGGTATAGAACATATTTAAGCTTTAACTGATGGGGACCAAGGAAAGCATACTAAATTGGGCAATTTAGAATCACAGGGCTGTTATTAGGAACATAAGAAAAATAAATGATGGAGTACAAGAGAATTATATCTTCAAGCACCCACAAACCAAACATATACCATCTGAATCCTGGTATCTGGAGAAATAAATATTTTCTTAAGAAAACTATTCACAGCACAGACAACCAAATCCAGTTCTTCCTTCCCCCTCCCAGAAGGGACCTCATTGCATTCAAACTACTTCTTTTCAGTATGTCAAGAAAGATTTAACTCAAGCTGTCTGTCCTGGGTAGTTTCCCCACAGCTGACTCACTTCTTCCAGGCCAGGAAGACATTAGAGCCAGAGAGAATCAGGACACCAGTTTAAATGACAGAGCTGCTGCTGCTGTTTGTCGATCCTCTCTGATGGAGGATTAGATTTGTTTAATGGCACTGTATCTCAGAAGACTCTAAAGGGCATACAATGATCTAAACTACAGACTGTCAAGCTCTTATTAGACTGAGTTTCTCACTAATCCTGGAACAAGCATGACTCACCAGCAAACAGCACAAATATTTAAATGAATTTTCAGGACAGTACTGGGAATGCATGCAGGATGCACAGTTCTTTTCAAGGGTTTGGTTTTTTAATCTTCCTACTCTATGTCTGTGCAGATGAACTGGTGTCTTCATATGCAAAACACATGTAAGAGTACATCACCAGCCTACTTTCTCAAAAACTTACCAATTACACAACATAATGTAACAGTGATGGGTGCTATACAAGAATAATAAGGTATTCCACTATTGTTTACATCAAACCAGAAACCTCTGAAATCAGTCTGTTCAACTGAGCTACTGATGTTGGGGAGACAAAACATTTTCTTTCATGCCAGTGGCTGTCAAGTCTAGTTCTACACTTAAAACAATGAATTGGCTAAAACATCCCCTACACCAAAAGGAGAAAAGAAATTTGGCAGTGCGAAACAATCATTACATGTGGAAAATTCACTCAGACTTGTTATTAGTGCTTTGTTATTATCACCATGGTCAGAGATGTAAAAGAAATTCTGAAAATTTGCCATGAAAAATAAGCCTTGAAGAACTTTGACATCTAATACTCCATTTTATTCTATGATTTCACATATTGCAAAATATAAACTTGATTACATCTTGGGAGCATTAAAAGCTCCTCAAATATTAAATATTTTATTTGCTCTTAACTTCCTGAAAATAACAAAGAGTACATAAAAATTATACTATCCTCTACTTAATTCTAATTGAAAACATAATTCTGTTTCCTATTGACTCAAGACAGTAGTGCCCCCAAGTGACCTATCATTTTGTAGCTTTGTAAAAAACCCAACAGACTACGTTAATTGCTTCGCACAATACTGAGAGATGATAGACACTTGCAAACAAGAGTCACACTTAAATTATACTGACATTTCTTTGAGAGGGCTTGGAGGGAGGAAGAATAATTTACATTTTCATTTTCTAACCATTCTGAAGCTGCTAATAGTCAGAAATGGTAACATCAACAAAGCTGAATTTACATCTTTTGCCATCTACTCAGACTTTTCTGCACAAACCATGTCAATAACCAGGTAGATCTTTTCTTATTTTGAAATTATTTCCCAGTTTTCACTTGCCCCCTTTCATCACAACCACTTTTGCTGTTACTATGATAAAAAACTGTTTGCTAATCTCATAAGACATTCTCCTGGAAGTGTGCTCTCTCTTGCTTCCCAGGGGTATATTGTGCTTTCTAAGATCAGTGAGTGAAGAAACTTAAGAGCACAGATTTGGAAATAGCAGCACGCAGGCTGCCAGGCCTCTAAGATCTCTTACAGGGCACAATAATGGTTACATTCTCATTTACTTTTCCCATAAACTCTACATGTGAGAACCCATTTAACATATTCTTGAAGAGTTGTAACATACAGACTTATAACAGTGATATAAGTGACTAGTAAAATTAATATAAAGAGGGCAAATTATGGCAACTTGCTTATTTTAGATAATATTCAGCAGTCACTGTATGGAAGCAAATGCTACAGCCTCAGTACTGGCATCAAATATTTATGTTAATATGTTTATGTAATACACAATTCACATGTACACAGTTTTGCTAGTTGAATGTATGATAATTAAATGTAGTATCCATGAAAAAGGCTGCATTTTAAACAAAATTCCCTTTACACAGACACAGAACACACTAATAAAAAGTACAGAAAAAAGCCTGTTCAGAGATGGTCTCATTTTGCTTAATTTGCATTTTATTACCTACTGTAGGTTTGTATTATATGCTAATAAATCAATATTCAACATCCAAAATTTTCAAGAATCAAAAGTAATTCAGAAGAAAACTTATGGTTACACAAGTTTAGATAGCTTATAAAGAAACAATTTAAGAAGTACTGGGTCACTTCACATGTCTGAAAAAGTAGAATCTGAAAATTTAGAGTTATTTTAAAAATTATTAATTAAAACTACATCATTATGCAGATTTAGGTACAGATACCTTGCAAAAACAGAAATTAAAAGCTAACTATTTTTATGGAAAAAACTTTTTATAAGCTTTTCACAGAAGAGAAAAGTTGTCTTCAGTGTGTGCCAGAGACAGTACTGTGACTTTCTTCCTTGTTATTCAACACGTTTAGAAGAAAACAGCTAACCAAGAGATGACAGATACACATACCTACTGCAATGAGTATTGTTCTTGTAATTAATTTTTTAGTTTTTATAATGTTACTAATAGTGTTGGTGTGAAGGATAACCACGGGTAGTTGGCATTTATAAGGATTTCTTAAAAGCTCACTCCATAGTACTATGTGTAACTGGGCAGCTGAGCCATCTGTATTGTTAGTCTGTCAAACCATAAACTTTCTTACTGTCAGCCTAATTTATCCTCCACTCCTTTTACTTGTCAAATGTACTTCAAAAATTATTATAATCCAGACATGTCTAGCCTTTCAGCTTGGATCCAAATGGCTAGGTCTTAATGAGAATCTCAAGATGGAAGTTTAACAAGAAGTTAACTAGCAGCTCAAGAGCACATCAGATTAGAATATAACATTGAAACAGATTTAGGAAAAGCACCAAAAGCAAACAGTGGTACACAGCAAGCAAGCTGGCTCTTCTCATGTAAGCAGGTGTTGCTGAGAATAACTGCTGGAAGACCTCCACCTGATAGCAAAGTTGTGCTATGCTAAATAATCCAATAAAAATATAAAGAAATATTTTATCATAACTGTTTCTATTGGAAGACATCTGCTAACTAATACAAGGTAGAAAAATAATCAGTATTCTGTTTTACTCTCTCAACTTTAATGCACCCACTTATTAATATTTCACATGGCAAAGATTTTTCCACCTGGACTGCAAAAGGTTCTTCACATACTAGAATTTCAAAAAGGCAATTAATTTTTAATTACTCCCTCTGCACAGCAAACCAGAGTATGATGCTATTAGACGTTATTCATACAAAGATTCATATTATTCTCACCATACAGCTGTTTCAAACTATGAAGTGGTTATGCACAATGCTCTAAATGTATTGCTCTAAGTATATAACAAGTAAAAATAATAATGTAATAGCAACTTCAAGTACTCAAAAATACAATTAGTATGGTTTCTATAGAAGACAAGTTTGATTTATGCAATATTTCACAGCATTTATAAATCACTGTTAGCTTAGCTTTATAATGCATTGCGTTCACGTCAAGCTATCTTGATTCTATAATAATCTCCATCTGTTTAGACACACCAATAAGACAGGATTTTCTCCTTCCAACAGGCAATACTTAACATCTTTTTGCCATAGCACAGACATGTCAACATGTATGTAATACACCAACAATGGCTCTGCATCCAACATTAAGTGCTTTTGAATGAACAATAAAGACTTTTGGGAGCAAAGTCTGCCTCTAATTACACTTCCACAAAAGTGAAATTAAATACTATTTTAATACATAGAAGTGTATTTCTCTGTTATGTGCTTGAAGGAGACTCCACCTCTCTCTCCTAAGCAGAGTTGCTGCTCTGTTCCTCCCCAGCTTGCTGCCCTCTACCATTCTTTTCCCCAGTCATCTTTTGGCTTCGTGCAAATTTTCCCCTCCATGGTCAAGCTGTATGCATCTGCCTTCAACACCACCGTTTCCTATTTTCAAGTTCGTTCCTTGTGGCTCCCTCTACTCTCCTGACTTTTGAGCTCACTCTACTTTCCAAATTTTGCTTCATATACACACCTAGTGTCCCCCTTCCTGACCTCTTTGTCCTTTCACAGGCATTTGCAACTCTGATATATTTTAGAACAGCATAAAGTTTCATATGCACAATCTCCTCTAAAATAAAGTTTCTCTTGCATATGCTACAGGCTTTTATCCCACAGAGAGCACTAAGAGAAGGTGGCAATTTTTCAAGTCAGCAAGCTCAGGAGTGTCTTCGTGATAGTTTTCCTCCCATTAAATTATTCTTACTGGTAAGGTTTTTATTTTAAATAATCTATTAAGATCTACTACATTTAAGAAGTCCACATAAGGTTTAGAGACCATTAAGTTGAAGTTTCAGCCACAAGATCTTCTCACATTTACAGAACAGACGCATGTTTCATGTTGATAACAACAAAAGTGTACATTTTATGTTAAGCACTTCTAAAAAAAAATCATTAACACAAGAGCTGTGCCATTTACTTATTTGTATTAAGTATTTTACAAGAGTCTGAGTTACAAGAGAAATTTAAAAAAATTACAAGAGTAAAGGTAATCTTACTTTTTCATCATCATCAGTAAAAGGGGCACCTCCAGGAGTCTTATTTATTGCTTGGGCAACACCAATAATCTCGCCATCACTGTTTCTTATGGGCATGCACAGGAGTGACTTTGTCTTGTATCCAGTCAGTTTGTCAATTTCATCATTAAAGCGGCGATCCTTCAAAAGAAAATGAGGAAACATTAACATGCATGTCATACCTCTAAGCTTTCTACAGGCAAAGTACTTCATTTTCTCCATGTTTTACATAGTGTTTTCAGTAGTGTTATGTTGTTGCTTCTGTTATTACCCCATTCATCACTAGCTGTTTTTCCTCAGTTAAGATACTAAGAAAAATAGTTCTCAGAGGATCACTACAAGGTTTACCATTACATAACCATATTCACTGATGTCCCACATACCTCAATTAGAAGGATGATCTATCTAAAGGATTGCTATCAAGGCATCTATGAGGAGAACATGGGAAATGAAGACAAATAAAACATATGGGCAACATAAATGAGAAAAGAAAATGTGATAGAGAGATTACATAACACACTTTGTGCCTTGACAAAGCAGAAGCTGCTTACACCCACCGCTCAGCACCATGACTGTGTCTTCTTCAATGGTTCTGTGGCCATCTATAAGCAGAGGGTCCTCCACAGCTCCATGACAGCAGGATAAGCCTCAGCCCCTTTGCCCGTAGCTTTCACAAATAAGGAAACTATCAGTGGCTAAAGCTGCAGTCTGGTTCCTGCTCACCATATGTTCACAGGCGGGTTTCAGTTTCTTCAGTCTTAACCAATACTGCTTGCTCCACTATCCCTCTATATTGCTGCTGATACACATTCCTACCAGTGAAGCTGTGGGTAAACACATGGGCCTCGTGGGCACTGGCAAGGGCCCTGAGCTCCTCTGTGCACACACACCATATCTCCTTCAAGGCGCACGCTAACGAAAGATCTGTTTGCACTTCACCAGACACATCTTTTCACAGTGTGTGTGAAGCATGCAGATATTGGGGTTTGTATTAAGGGATAACAAGCTGCAAGGAGTGCCATGCCACCTTAATTGAGAACACAGAGGAGAAGAACAAGCCCCACAGATTTGGTATGCACTGCTTTCTAGACTATCCCTGTCTGGAAAGTCACCATGTTTACCCCAGAGTGGAGCAAGGGTGCCCGTTAGCTGTATACAGCAGGGATGGTTGCAGAATGAAGACTTTAATGTACAATACGGAGCATACCAGCATGACACTGTGTTCATCCCAAGTCTTTAACTGTTTTTCATAAGTTTATGCCAGTTCCCTTTGTTCAGCGATTGAGGTGTGTTTACATACAAGTTGCTCTACCGATCTGTACTTACTCTTGACTGCCTGATATCTGCACCAAACAAGAGAGCTTCTGAATTATCTTGGGCATCATAAGTTACATGTTATACCACCTTATAACAACTAGTACATGAGAAATACCAGGAAGAATCAGTTTCAGACAGAACTGCCATGTGAAGTTGTGACACTTAAATTTATGTTTGTCAAACACCACATAAACTATGAAAGATTCCATGGAGACTGCCTCACAATACTAACATCCAACTAATTCATTGTGCATCAGGCTGAAAATGCATGGGCAAATATCTGGGCAGTCTGAGAGTTCCTAACACATAGTATACATCAGACAGAATATTTTTTTCATTAATCTGTAATGCTCTAAGGGGCAAATCTAACACCACAATTCATTAGTGTTAAAAGAACAGAGCAACAGAATCTCCACAAAAAAAGCTTACCCTTAAGCTTTACATGGCAAGTAGCAACCATTTATTACAGAATTTTGCAAGTATAATTTCTTGTGGTTTTGTTTATTCTCAAGTTTTGCTGGCCAAGAATTGTATCTAATATCAACATCAAGTTTTTAAATTGGTTTTCCATTTAATTTTTTAGGTATTATTTCATATGCTTTTACATCAACTCACATAAAGGTTTTTGAACAATGTTAATGCATAATCAGCTATGAAGATCTATTTTAATTAATGCATATATAAAATTTCTAAATAATGACTAAGTATGCAAGGTAATCCTATTACACTGATCAACCTATTGATCATAAAGCAGGCACTTCTTTAAAAAACATACAGAACACATACTATGAGCACAAGACCCCTCTTACAATAAAAGAACAGAAATCAATCTCTCACAACCAAATCATAAAAATGTTTATATCATGTTGAAAAGTAACAATACTAATAACAAGATGCTCTTTGAAGTAACAGCAGCAAGTATTTTGTTATTTTAAAATTTTTCTAAGGCAATGAATGTGCCTAAGGTTACACATATGTAACGAGGCATGTACATCAGAAATAAATACTTGCATCATATTCAAAGAGGACTTCACTTTTTAACACAAAATCCAAATATTTTATTAAAACTAGAATTGCTTCATACCTCTTTTTGTCATTCCTATTCTATGTGGGGTCACAGTGCTGCACAGAGTATATTTCTATTCAGATATTAAAGCTTTAGTAGTAGTACTTTTAATTCCAATGCATCAAAAAAAATTACGCAAGTTGCATTTAGTTCATTCTTCAGATTTGAAACATGGTTTAAGGGCAACTGACATAACACATTTTACACTAAAGCACTAGAAGTAGTGTCTCATGTCTTAGTGAAAACCCAGGTGCTTTAATACTTGTAGGAATTCCAGACTGTAATGCATCATAAAATATTATAAACTACCATCTTCAAAAACATAATCAGCAGTGCAAAAATACACATAGGGTGGCAATATCACATCTTGAGATCAAATTAAATTTGATCACAGTTTAAAAAATAATGCCACTTTACAGAACACTTCTGAATGATACCCAGCAAAAACTGATATCTAGTGTTTAGTAATGTGATCGATCATACATACACACTCACACTGGGCCATGTTACCACTTCACAAGTATGGTCTGTAGATGTTTATGATTTCTCTGCCAAGTAGATGGAGACTCTTTTTGGCCCCATTTCTGCCTGCTATTCCAATGGGGTACAAATGCTTTTTCCCAGAAATACAGTAAAACCTCAGCTCTTTCTGAAAAACTAAGTAAAGGAATTTTAAAAAAGCTCCTCCACATGCCAATGTAATTCTCAGCATACAGCTTAGCTGAAGACATAATTCAAGGAGTATATTGTTTGGATTTGTAGTTTGTTAAACCTTCCTCTGCAGGACACACACAGATAGTTACCTCTGGAGAAAGATTGCTATATATAAAACCAAGTTTTAAAAATATATTTACTATATCTTTTGATATTAATTTCTATGCTTTCCAAAATAGTAAGAGGAGCTTATAGTACTTTTGATCATTAAACAGTCAAAAGTTTTTCTTAAATACATTAAGATTTGTAGTAAGATAACAGCTGAGAACAAAATTTAAATCTTAGAAGAAAATTGCCTTCAATACAGACTGACAAAAACCTAAATGGAACTGAACTAAACATGGGTCATTTGTTTACATGGCAGTGTGCATTCTCTGGAACAGTACAACTTCAACTCCAGATCACAAAGTGACTCAAAGGAGGCTGCAAAGTTCAGAAGAGGGAGTGCTAACAGCATCTTTGTTCATCTTGGTAGACAACAGTCTTCAATAGCGTTTCTATCAGCCAGAGAGGGAATTACTGCTATTTACCAGGAGCAGCTCTGTTCCTCCAGGGTGAACTTAGCATTTATGCTGCAGACACTAGTTACAGCCAGTTCTGACCCCCTTAACATGAGGGAACTGAGCTGTTCTACAAAAATAAGCATGATTTTTGTTTGCAAAATTTTAGACAACATTGGCTGTGAAATAATGTCCATACTTGTCTCAGGTGATGAAAACAATCCATACAGTCCTTCATCTAAGGTAAGATTGGATTGTGATGAGGAAGAGATAATTCATTAAATCTTTACTGATGCTAAGAACTGGCAAATTTTTTTTTCCTGGCAATTTTATTTCTATTTTTTCCCTGTTATGAATTGAAGAGGCTACAAAAATTAATTGTTTTAGTCACCTCAAGACAGACATGACTTAGAAATGCTCTGCACTCACTCATCATAAAGATTAACATATGCATTTGGCTATTTTATTACTTGTTGCAAGTTTTCATACCTTTCAACAATGAAGAATTAACATCAACTCTGGTATTCATATACAGTTTATAATGCTCTTCTGCCACAGAATATCAAGTTCTTGGTTCTTTTTTTTAATTATTTTATTTTCTTCTGGTTTAATTCTGTAACTTCATTCCCTAACTTTCTGTGAAAAAGTAAGCAAGAATTTTGGTGACATTTGGGAAAGCGATGAGGAAAGATACAGAAGAAAATAGAACACTATTTCTGGCAACATTAATACTGTCAAATCATGTAACATACACATAAGAAAACTGTATGACCAGATGACCTGCGTTATGTCCCAAACCTTTTACCCCCATGCTCCCCTTCTTCCATCACTTATTGTCATAATAGGATGTACATGGGAGGATCTAGATTATAAGTTTTACTGGGTTTAACAGTATCAATAAAAACCTCAACACCCAAGAGTGAACTGTGATAGCTGAGAAGCTTGTAGTAGATTTACTTCTACCTCTCCACACAGGGTAGTAACCTTGAGCAAGGAGGCCGTTTAGCAGCCAATAACAAAGCTGCGCAATCAGAGAGAAGCCTTCTGTCAGACTGCAAACATTTTGGGATACAAACTGTACTATCCCACATGTTAGAACAGTCTGCAGCACCAGAGGGTCCTCATCTGCACTGGGCTCCTGGGTGGCAAGGAGTATCAATGTTGATGATACCAGTGCAGCATTTGCTTTTAAGCTTCTTTTACAATCAACTTACATTCAGAAGTTAGAGACAGACCAGATACAAGGTATACTTTTGAGAGAGAGACTTCACCACAGTTGTAATTGTACTGGTAGTATTTTTATGCAAGAACACTCAAGAATTACAAGCAAAGTCTTCCACTGGCTGTTTAAAACATTACTAAAGCCATAGTTGGTTCTACTGCTTTGGTTGTATACAATGAGATTTCTAGATGCCAGAGACATTAAAAATGTGAAGACTGAGGCACTTTTAACTGGCATTTCAGAACTGTCAGCAAGGAACAGTTATTCTGTAGTATAAACCTTGTCCTTGTCTCAAGTTATTTATTGATTATAAATTCTTATTTGGGGAAATATTACCCTGTAAAATGGGATATTCAATCAAGTAAAGACATGGAAGAGAGCAGGCTTGATTCATCAATCCAAGTGCCGGTATTTCAGCTGCCTGCACAGTGAACCTGCAGTCCCGGTTCTTTTTGGACCTATTTAAAGATTGTCAAGAAACAAGAAAAGACAAACTATTTCATGCTTTTATTCTATACAAGACTAGATTAAGGTGCAGACAGGTTTTTTCCTAGGGTTCTGGAACTGTATAATGTTATCAGAACATCAACTTCCATTAAAAAAAAAAAATCTAGTTCCTGTAACTGTGAGGCTAACATTAAAAGTGTGATCTGAAGGTAATCAAGAACATAAGGATCAGAAATGCTAGAATCTGGAACAGCAGCTGTGAGTAGCATAAGTTCTTACCACTGACCTGGTTTATTCAAATCCACTTGTCTAGATCTCCTACCTTCATCATATCAGATTAAAACTCAAAATTTTGACCATGCTTACATGATGTGCCTGATGTTTTTTTGCCTGATGCAATTTGAATCAGGACCTAAACAAATAATGTCCATCTCCTGTATGTTAAGCCCTCCAGATTGACCTCTGGATTCATCAAATTAGTCTGTAAATCTGACCGAGAGCTATACAGATATTGGGCATGGACTGAAAAAGGTCAAATCAACTCTATTATTGATAGAAGCAGCAAACAAAAGAAAAAAAATTAGGGCCCAATCCTCTTTTATATCAATAGCATATTGACCATGGATCCAAGGTCATAATAACAGTCATCAATCATGATTAAACCTGAACAAGTACACTTAGAGGAGGCCTACAAAAAATAATCCAAGCTGACCCGGAAGAATAGGTAAAACCTCATTAAGAGTCACTACTTCTATCATTTACTAAAAGAATCTGCACATTTCCAACAAAAAAAAATTATCGAAAAAAAATCTAAGGACATACGCTGTTCCACAAAAGGCCATAGAAGGTCTCTGAAACTCCCATGAAACAGTCAAAACAAGTATTTTGTTCTCATTTTGTCTTACTTAAATCTACGTTTCTTCTTCTCTCAAGACATTTGAAGTAACAGAATAGGTTATGTTAGGAACGAAAACAGTTTTTACTTCCGAGCAAAGTTTCACCAACTGCATTTCAGTGTTGATTTTCAGTTTAAGTAGGTGGTTCACACATTACCAGTCAGGTACAGGTTTTGTTTTTGTGGGGTTTTTTTTGTTGTTTTTTAACCATAAGATAGCTTTTTCAACTTGGAAAGAAAAGATGTCCTTTCATATCTTTATGAAACCAGTACAATTAATGTGAGTATTATTAGCATGATTTAGAACTGGAAAATGGTCATCCTAAATACCAAGTTAGACAAAAGTCACATAACATAATGGAGGATGAAACCTGCCTGAATACATTTCCAAAAATCACATGTTCGTGACTAAAGCACTGTTTTCCTCCTCCAAAGTATAAGGAGAAAGTCCATTTCACTAGGTTAAACACTAAGTGACTATCAAAGCTGACAGCCACAACTAAAAGCCATTTCTGATTTTTTTTATGATTTAAAAATACTGCTTTTAATTACACAGAACAGAAGAACACAAGATATGCTCAATTAACAGGGCTGTCCTACTACACTTTAAAGTTCATGGCACAGGTGGTTGTTTTCTTTTCTTAGGAAGGGCTTAAGAAAAAAAACAAGAAATTTGCAGCAAAGTTTCTTTGAATAGACTTTATTTAAATTATTGATTGAGTTAGCTAAGTTGTATCAAAAATAGGTAATCAGAATAATGTCTGACAGCATTGTTAACCTGCGCATTATTGCACTACCAAACTGCATGGGACAGACAAATTTGATTTAATGTACTTTTAATTGACTTCACGAAAGCCATCCTGCAGGAGCCTCTACACTCACAGGAGTAAAGAAACTGAAGTTGGAGGAGACCTATTCAATTTCTTAATCATGCTTCCTATGAATATGTAATAAACTTTTACAGAAAACAAAGAGAGCAACCCAAAAGACAGCAAGTTATCTAGATTCAAAGCATAACATTAAAAATAACATTAAAAAATAAACACAAATAAAAAATGAAGGCATCCCGTCTGTTCTAGATACTCTTCTCTAAAAATCACATATGGTATAAATTATATTGTGCATAAACAGGAAACAGAAACCAAATAATAAACCCCTGCAGTAGATATGGGCAAAACCTTGTAGAGAAGAAACCGGCACACAAAAAGCACATAATAAAGCAATCTCTGATGAGACTTCCATGTGAGGTTTGCTGCAGTTATTCCCATCATCTCCCCCAGAATCCCTAAAGCCTCACAGACAAAGGCAGCAAGAGAGCAAACTTGTACCATTCACCAGCATCTCAAATCTAATTCTCCCAAGTAAATAAGCACAGCCCAGTTATATTGTGACTATTTATACAGCGACAGCAATATTTCTTAAAAGATAAAATGAATAAAACAGGTAGGAATGTGCAAAACAGCTCAGCCAACTCTATTCCTTTATTCCCAAAGCAATTCTTAAAAAAGTAGGGAACACTGAAAATTCTTAATTTCAGATCTAAAACTAAAGAAGTCTATATATAGTTTGAACTAAAAAAAAAAAAAGCTTACTTTGGGGAAAAAAAAACAAAAAAGGTGTTCACTTGCAATGATGCAATACTAAAGTTTTTGAGGTTTTTTGGGGGGCATTGTTTTTATCTTAAATGTGTCTGTAGTTTGGGGCTTTTTGTTTAGTTCAATTGGTGGTGCTGTGTTATATCATTTATGTCCTTTTTTGACCACCATGCCATTTATTAGTTAGACAATGGACATAAGTAACAATGCACATTGTCTACTTCCAACTAGCACAAAATTAATGGGAAAAAACAGTATAAGTCATAATTTTTAGACAGGAGTAAATTACTTCATAAGCACTAGCAAGTTTGCAGACATGACTGCCAAGCTAATAACCATAATTACATTTCATGCTTCATAGTCTGAGCTGATCAACAGCAGGGATTAGAAGAAGATTCCTCCATAGGACAGCATTACCCAGATCCACCACATAAGGTTTTTGCTTTCTTCCTCTGAAACAAGCTCCTGTTAGATCACCAACAGCACAACAGTAAATCAAATTGTGATCTTACATATGGCAGCTTCTGTGCACTTCTACTCTGCATGTATCATTATTAAAGAAAAAAAGTGTTTGTAAAGAAAAATATTTTCCCTCTAATTTTAAATATTTAGAGATCACACTCGCCACTGTTTGCTCCATCACAGTGGCTCTCTATGCCCTTCTGTACCAGACCTAACTGACACGCCGCTGGGAACCAACCACAACCACATCTACATTCCCATCTGATTCCAACCCCACTTTGACCCAGGTCCTAGTGCTGGTCTCCTAAATATTCCTGATCATTTATATAAAATATATACACATACAGGGTGGGTTTAAAAACCTGATACACCTCTGACCAAAGAAACCAACAAGACTCCTGGGTGTTTAAACTGAAGTCTGGGTATGGTTTAAGCCTAGCACCTGAAGGTGAGCAGCACATGACTTCAAGTGTTACAAAGGCAGTAAGATTCTTGAATGATACATTGAAAATATCTTATTGTGACAAAGCAGTAGTGTTATTAACCAAGCCACACTCATTTTTAAATGCACACTGGAGAGACATTAAGCTCAGACTGCACACAGTTGCTTTTCAGCCATTAGCTCAAGTTGCTTATATTACATAGTTTGTCAATAGGGTTATTTTAGAAAAGTAAAACAAATTAACTTGCATAATGATGTACATATGCTTGTTTCTTAACTTTGCTATTCTATAAAAAAACTACACAGTAACATACAGCTGTAAATAACCAAAAAGAAACATCCATTGGTTTCAAAAAATTGAAAACCAATGAAGCAGAAAGCACAATCCTCTACCAAGCCTGCTCTAATCAAATACACATAGTTCTTTCTCACAAGGAAATTACAGGCCACAGAGACACCAGTTTCATACCTGTTCCACAAGGCAGTTTTACAAGTGTCTGAGGGGAAAAAACATGTAAAAGTCCATCTTCTTCAAGGAGATGGACTGGCTGAACAATAAACTGGTTAAAGTCTGTCAGCTTAACAAAAGACGGTTTTACAGGGGGGGAGGAAAGCTACTCCAGCTCACCAAAAGGCTTTTCCCACTCACGCACTGCACAGCCAACAGCCCAGAGCCTGCTGCAGAAGGGACAGCTGGGCAGCCAGCTACTGTAATGCAGCTGAGAAGGGAGCCATTTGGATTTTTTTTATTAAAAAACCAAAACAAATTACTAACCTGTTAATACCTTGAAGGCCTTCATGCTTGCGTTTGCCTGGGAGCCTACACTCACTGCAAGCAACCCCTCACAGCCACACTGAAACCAGGCAGCACATCCTCCTTCAACCCAGATTTTAAGTGTGCAAGCCCCACAAAATGGCTGATGACTCCCCAACAGCCCCAGTGGGAAGCAGAGAAAATTCATTACATATGAGTATGGGTGGCCTCCTTCCCTTCCGCTCCCCTCCTCAGCCCTTTGCCACCTCACTCCTCCCAGAGCAGGGACTTGCAGCAAACAAGCCCCAGCTGGGCCCCCTGCACCGCCCATTACAAACTGCTGAGGCAGCCCCTGCAGGCCCACCGGGGCAGCAGCAGGGGCTGGGCATTCACAGAGTAACAGCCATACAGCCCTGGAGGATGGGCCGCTGCCTGCCTGGCCGGTGAGGTAACCTCATCTGCCCCACACACATGTGGAGAGGAAGGTGTGTTCCCTCATGATACCTGTGACCAGCAGTGTACACTGTGCTGTGCAGCCCTGTCTGTCCTGGAAATCCATCTGAGCAGCAGCATGAAGGCACAAAACTGAATCTGAGCCCTTGGGTGCCCTTCTGTGTGGCTACCAGAAGCTCCTACCTCTGGTGGACCTCTCCAAGGTGAGAATGGTGGCAGTGTAACCCAAGAAGGCCTTAGGACATTTTAGACCTCAGTCAGAAACTGCTCCCTGAGAAGGCTCGTGGAGCAAGGGAAGTGACAGGAGGTGAGGAGACCTCCTCAGCTGCTGCCCTGAGGGCTCTCGGCTGTGGAGACCAGGAGGGTGCTGCCTTCTGCGGGGGATCTTTGTGCAGGGTGCTGCACTTGGGTCGGGGCAACCCCAGCTATTTATAAAAAGTGGGGGAAGACCTCCTTGAGAGCAGCCCT
>NW_010144115.1:0-318 GCF_000699245.1 Pterocles gutturalis
AAAGAAGTTGCAAAAAAACCCCAACAAAAAAGGAAAAAAACATAAGAGGAAGAACAACCCTCCCCCAGAACAAAACTGGAACAAGTCTGTTACACGTGGAAGTGGAGCCCAACGAGTCACAGGAGAACCAGGACCCACCGCGTCCCAAATCGACACGACGCAGTCACCAGGAGCAGAGGGGCTGGCAGCAGCACCAGCCCCGCGGGAAGCCCCCAGACCCTCCACCCATGTCCTGTCCCCCATGGGAAATGCATTCATTCATAACCCACAGCTGCAGGGCCTGCGGGGGCTCGGATTGGCTGAAACTACCGGCATGGC
>NW_010144116.1:0-9859 GCF_000699245.1 Pterocles gutturalis
TATCCCAGCTGGACCCAGGACAACATGTTTACACACTGGGGACATTAGGTTTTGCATTCCTAATTTCCATAATTTGTCAGTTATTTTCAACCACAGTAGGTGCAGAGTCACTTGGCAACACACTGTTACTGTATCTGACCTTGCTGTTGTAAAGCTGTTGCACTAAACCAAGAGGACTCCTGGAAATCATCTTGACTAGTTGTTTCCGCTTGCTTCATAAAGAATGTCCCTTCCCCTCTGCTAAATGCTTGTACCTTGTGACAAAAGAATAAGCAGTCCTCCCTGACTTTGAAAGGTCTGGGTCAGCTTTTTTTTTCTTTTTTTCGAATACTGAGTTTTGATCAACCAGATCAAAAAGGTAAAAAAGCCTTGAGTTAACAAGGCACCTGACTGGAAAAAAAAAATAAGGTTTTTTTTGAAGGGATAGAAAAAATAATTAGGCGCAAATCCATCCTTCTGAAGCTAAGACTAACCAGAAGAGTAAGCACTCATGTTGATTCTCAATATGAAACTCACAAGACTCCTGTTAGAGGACATGTACACTCATTGCCTTCCAAAAAACCTTCCTTCCCTTGCACTAGTCTGTGTTCCTACTCCTTCAACTGGACAAAAGACTTTAGTCAGCAAAGGTGGTGTAGTTGCTGTGTTCACTATTTGCAAAGAATGTTAATGAGCACCAAACCACATCAGAAGTTTTTAGGTACAGAAGACTTCCTCTCCCCATTCCTGTGGTCTAAGCATAGGAGATTTGCATGATGTTACCCCAGCAAAAGGAAACGCATGAAGTTTAATCTCTGAGTTGACACACTTGGACAGAGCAGAAGAACAGCTGAGCTTGTAATCAAGAAAGATTTCAGCCTTTGTGAAGAAGCACCACTGTCATGGGTTAACCTTTGCCAGATGCCAGGTGCCCACCAGGCCACTCTATCACTGCCCCCTTCAGCAGAAGGGGAAGAAAATAAGATTAAAAACGTGTGGGTTAAAATAAAAGCAGTTTAGTTAAAGCAAAAGCCAAGGCCATGCATGGAGGCAAAAGAAAAACAAAGATTTCATTCTCTACTTCCCATCAGCAAGCGATGTCCGGCCATTTGCTGGGAAGTAGGGCTTCAGTACGCATAGCAGTTGCTCCTGGAGACAAACATGGTAACAATGAATGTCCCCCCTCCTCCTCCCTTCCCTTAGCTGCACAAATATGCAGTATATACAAACACTTACCATAGCCTTTCTACCAGTCCTTCTTCTTCAATCAAAGATCTTCCAAGCAGAAGCTACCCAGATTCTTTATTTGGAAGAACCTTCCCCTATCATTCTCAGGCTCTTCAAGCAGGCTTTTTGAAGTATCCATCTCTTAAAAGCTGGATTTCTCTCTCCTGTCTTAAAAGATGTCCGATATCCATACAACATTATCAGACGCAAGCCTGTCATCATCTAAACCAAATAAGACCCCAAAAATGGATCTTATTGTCAACTTCACACTGAAGCTGTTTCTTCTAATCCTGCCCTGTGGAAAGCTCCAGCTCTTCTCTCATAACTTGTGCTCTGTGATCATTTTGCTTTCACTTAATCTAAGTAAAGCTAAATTGACATAATCAGCCTGTAATTATTAATCATATATATTAAATGATTGCTTAAATTCTTATCCTGTTCCATTGTCAATGTTGTTTGTACACAATTTCCTATGTCAAATGCTAACACAGGAAATACTGGATCTCCTATGACAATAAAGAACAAGTGATACGTCAACATCCCAGACAGAAGCCGTCTCCTCTAGGAGTCCTCCTAGGTGACACTTTAAAGGCCTTCCTTCCCTCAAAATCCTGATAGATTATAATTCTGTCATGTTCTCTATTCATCACATTTATCTGACCTCTCACCATCCTAGTCAGGTAGAACCGAGCAGAACCTGTCCTAGCAGAGAGTGCTAGATCTTCACTGAGAAGGATCATGCATCCTGTGACAGCAGCTGAGGGAAACAGTAGAAGTACATCTTCTGCTACACTGAAGGCTTGATCAGTGGTTGGCTGAAGTCAGTGGGATTCAATGGATTTCAAAAGTCTTGCTCATTCATATCAGGAAAAAAAGTTTTGCCCTGTTTAGCATGCAGTGACTCCTTATTACATAGAGAAACACCAATCCATTACTTACTCCCTGTTCAACCACTAATAAATTTCTAAACTTGTTAGAAAATTTTTCCTAAAAAGTCTTCCACTGACCTTAGTGCAGAGAGATTAACATTAAATTGTTTGGGAGCAGCAGTCTTTCCTGCTCGTGCCAAACTGTTTTGCCAGCTGATTTCAACAGGGTGTGAAAATGCCAGTGGTTAGACAAGTGTAAGCCCCTGTTCTCACATAAGTTCATTTTAAGATCAAGGCATCAGTCAGTGTAGCCATAGCAATGGCAATTTTACCGTCACACACTAATATCCAAACTGTTACCATGGAACTGAGTTACAAAGACTTGGACAATCAGTTCTGACTATAATAGTTAAATGCTCGTTACTTAAATCCTACAAATGGTAGTTTTCATATACATATTTGAATTAAATATTTTCATTTAATGAGAACAGAACATGTTGTTCTTAGCATTGTAATACCAGTGCAGTTCAGTCAGGATATAATTTGCCCTGATATTCACACAACCTTCTTCTCCCTTTTTTTTTCTAACCTACAGTCAAGTAGCATCCAAAAAGGTAAACTCTTGCTGTATTTAGAGATCAAAGAAAATTGAGGAAATTACTTCCAATCTGATCCTGAGCAATCAAACTTTCAGCTGTTCAATGTTTCAAAAAGCAAACACATCGCCACGAATTGGAATTGGCTTTTGCAAAGTAATTTTTTAACCTGCAGTGAAATAACAGCACAATTAAATTTCCCTGTGAGTTGATTTTGGAATCAAACTGAAGAAAGAGAAAAAGAATGGAAAAGGATGATCCAAAGACATTTTAAAACACAGATTTGGTTATTATTTTTTAGAAACAATAAGAACAGAAGGTAATTTTAATTTTTTTCCCTGATTGGTGGAAGAAGCAAGAAGGAGGAGAACAGAGTGAAGCAGCAGACTAAGCAAAATAAGTCCTCTTGCAACAGATGACACAAGCATCCCAAATACTTCAGCAGAACAAGTGCAGCCTTCTCCACTCACAGTCCAAGATACTTTGGACTTTGTAACTAAACATAAGTTACACCTATTGCTCATTTGGACAAAAAAAATCAAAGCATGCAGAAATCAAAACAGCAGGTTGTTTATTTTATGCTACCTGCTGCCAACACGACATAAACTTGGACAGCATAATTCATTACTGTTTGTGCAACAATAGCATGAAGATATTTACTGGTAGCAAGTTTTTTGTTGAGGAAGTAGGTTTAATTTGCAATTGTACAAAGAAGATTCCAATTTGCTTACATAATTTCTTGGAGGAACGGTGTGTCAATTGAGCACCTGAAGTCCTATTTGACTGGGAAATCTAATGTATGACAAGGAAAAAAAAACCCATACAGCAGCACGACCATTATGCCTCTGCAAGGCAAAAAAATGCCTGCAGTAAAAAACACCACACCGATTTAAGCACTGCTGTCAACATTTGCTTCTTTTAGGCCCTAAGGACCAATAGACCCTTACAGGGAAGCAAATCTGGGTCCTACAGACAGGCAAAGCTCCTATTACTGATTATTCACAGTTAGGTCCCCAGGAAATCTTACCACATTTCATATTTTCCAATTTGGAAGAACGCACTACTTATCGTGAAACCTCCCTTTTCCCAGAAATGTAATCCATTAATAAAAATGTAACATGAGTACAAAAAAAAACAAAAACAAAAACAAAAACAAAAACCAACAGCAACAAAACACGCAGAACTGACGTTTGCCTCAGATTTTCCCTAAGTGTTAAATATTAGAAGCCTCTATAGCCATAGCTGTGATAGCCATCACTGTCACATCCTCCTTTTCCTAATTGCCTGTGTATTCTTGCTTCCGGATTAAGCAAATGACACAAAGGAACTGAGTTTGCTAGTTACATTACTGTTACAATGGTTAACCATTCATTTCTTCTAGTAGCTTCTTCCATCTCCTTGAACAGTAAAATGAAAAGTTGTGCCTTAAAAGTTAACATTATACTAGAGGTGAGAGAAAAAAAGATGAAAGAGGTAGAAAAGAAAAAGTACTAGCTCAGGAGAGACCTGAAAATTCAGACACCTGGTTCAGAGACCTGCAAACGTCGACACACTCCTATCTACCCAATTTTGGTGCATTACCTTTATTCTCCTTCCTTTGTGATTAACATAATGTTCACAATACATAGAGCAACAAACCATGAAAAGCTACACAAACAGCAAAGAGGACAGCAAAGCAAATATTTACAATAATAATTGTTTCTTAAGTCTACAGAAATTGAACAGAACTTGAAAGAATATCTTTGATGTTTCTGAAACAGAATACAGAATACATACAGAAAAAAAAAAAAACCAACTGATTAAAGATTTACTGCCTTTGGAAATGTAAATGTAAATGTAGAGACGGGGAGGCACTCTTTATCAGGGAGTGTAGTGACAGGACAAGGGGTAACAGTTATAAACAGAAAGAGGGCAGATTAAGACTAGATATTAGGAAGAAATTTTTCACTGTGAGAGTGGTTAGACGCTGGAGCAGGTTGCCGAGGGAAATCGTGGATGCTCCATCCCTGGAGGTGTCCAAGGCCAGGCTGGATGAAGACCTCATCTAGTGGAGGGTGTCCCTGCCCATGGCAGGGGGGTTGGAACTCAGTGATCTTTAAGGTCCTTTCCAACCCAAACCATTCTATGATACAATGATTCTACATTTCACTTCATATTTCAGCATATAAAATTTCACTTTCCTACCTAATCTTTTTCCTTTAATTTGTCTTCACTACCTGTGACCATACTCCAAAATATTTAAGAACTTCCCATTATCTAAACATTCAAAATCAGTTAAAACCATGACTGTGCACCAAGCCAGTAAGGTATATGGATATCATTTGGTTTCTCTTCTGGACAGGGGCTATATCTGCCTCTGAATTCCTAAATACTGACTCTACTGTTTATTCTGTCAAACCAGAACACAGACGTTATTCAAGCTTCTATCTCTAACAACATGAGAATTATCTGTAGAAACTTTTTCGTGGATATGCATCTGGGTATATCAGGTAGGATGCCAGAAGACCTTAAAATGTAATAGAGCATAGAGCCTTCAGATTAAACCACATTCTTTCTCAAACAGACTGAAACCTAAGCAGAACAAGAAGCAGCTCCTTACTGAAGATATAGATCCAAATACCTTAGATAGAGATGCAAATGATAAACTACAAAGAAAGTTCTTCTTCGTAACTCTGCAACTTTAAAATTCCAAATCTTGGATCAAATGGAGGGGGTGTGGCAAAGATGAGAAAGATGGATATACTACTCAGATGTGACCAGTTTTTTTCATGCACAGAGAGCATTTTTAAATGGCACTCAATTAACCTTAAGCTTAAAAACAAGAAACCCAGTAAACACTAAAACTCTTAAGACTTAATTTCCCACAGTTTTCTCTGATCTTTCTTTATCCACAGACCCAATCTTCCTTCCAGTACCTGTGTTTTATTTCCAATAGTGAGGAGCATGTACTTGTTGAGGCTGGCATCAAATGATGCTAAGGGTTGAGCTCTGCCTGCTGCTCCTGACACTGCTCTCTTTCCATTGCTATTCATGAATTTTGAAAGAATGTCATTATCTTTGAGAAATCCAACTTTCTTTAAAAATTGTTTGAAAATGACCAATTTTTGGAGGGGATGCAGTGAACTGACAAACCGATAGCTTTGTTCTACTTTTAGGTCTTTTAACAGTCGCTCTTGTACATAATGAAATAATGGAGAAGTGTGGGTATTTTGCTTTTTTCCTCATCTGTTCTTGATTTCTCCGTTTGTTAGCATGCCCAAAGTACCTAGGCTGTCACCTACTCTAAGACAAAACTTTTGCTACCATTACTTGAATGAGTGAAGTTACTTATTTAGTTTGTCCTGACTTTTAATTCAAAATCAGACATTCTATTTCAAAAATTTATTTATGAGCAGCACCACTACCATAACAGCACACAGATACACAATGAACACAATCCAACTGCATTGTGTGCACTAAAAATAGCAAAAAAATCCACTAGCTTGCATAATAGTTTTCAGTTCATGTTTTTAGATTCCAAAATACATGCATAGTACTATGTGTTCAAGTGTCCTTGACATATCTGATATATTCAAAGAACGTATTTTGGAGAAGAAAGTCTCAAGAGTAGCACCGTCCGAATTACTATTAACAGTCATAGATCATGTATTTAAACTGGAAAGGAAGCAGGACAACACCAACAAAAATGATCAAAAGGAAGATATGGCAAATGTATCTGAATTTTATCTCCCTCTAAACTGGCAAAGCTGAGAAACAAAGAATCACATTTTCAAGCACATACTATTAGGCATACTTAATCCTGTCTAAAGTAGTCAACCTAATCTCATACATTTCAGCAGTAAGTGGACTGATTTGCTATCCATTCTGTAGATTCAAATACATATTCATATGCACAAAAAAAAAAAAAAAAAAGGCAAAGAGATTCTATGGAGAGGATCCAAATGAACTGAGAAGTAAAACTGAATGATATTGACTTATCAGTTTCAGGCAGTGCCACATCCATCTCAGCAGAGTGATTTATCTTTGAAGACTTTACTGTGTTATGGTTTCTCACTTTTCATAAGAAAGCTCTTCAGATTTATAAACAATAGTTATGTTCCATATGATGAACAGATGCATGGTTTTCATCATGAAAGCTAAAGCCATTTGAAAACAGCCTAACCAAAGAAAAGTAAACTAGAGAAAACCAAACATTTCTTTTACTACAACAGCTCATATGCTATGTTTGGATACAATGAAGTTGCATGGTCAGAGATAATACCTTACGTTAAAGAACATTAAAGATAAACAATACGCAACAAATACCATGGGTTCCTTAATTTTTTGGACGCTAGACTGCTGTCAGCTTTCAAAATTGATCTTCTTTTCTGCAAAGATGCAGAACTATTTTCAGTTTTCAAGAGCTTCCTTTTGACTACTTTCACCTTGAGGTGAAATAGTATAAGAATATTTTGTTTATTCTGGCAATTTTGGCAATGGAATTAATAATAAAGAATTAAATACCTTTTATATATAAATGCCAACAACAAATACAAGGAGTCTAATTACACATTCAAGTTCCGTATTTACCCATAAAAAGATCAGTTTTCCCAAAATGAAATGTTTCTGCTGAAATAGCAGCATGCAAATAACATTTCAGTCCACAAATGCAACTATTGCATAATAAGCTCACTTCATAAAAAAAATACCTGGTCTGAGTCAAATTTTCATTGGAACTGTTTGTACCTCAGAATAACAAGGCCATTAGCAAAATATTTCAGTCAGACCTTCCAAATCTCACTGCTCTAAATTGCTCCAACTTAACCACATTTAAACACAATAAAACTCAGCAACTATCATCTAAATCATACACTCACCAGTCTTTTTTCCACAAGCCTTGAAGTCTAAAAGTTACCATGGAAACAAATTGTACATTTCCACAAAATGGAAGAGCCAGTTAAAAGCAAAACAAAACTAAAAAAAGATTAACTCATTGCTAACTATGCCTTATTCAAGGTATAAAGACAGCAATGACTAACCAGCTTGTAAGCAGTCAGGAATAATGACAGTGACACTCTCATTACTTATTTCATAAATTAACCAGGATCCAAAGTAGCACGGCTCTCATAAGGCCTTCTTAATAAAAAACAACAACAACAAAAAAACTAAACAAAACAAAACAAAGCACCACTCTGTTTCTTCCAAAAAAACATTTTTACAATGCATTTACAACATGCTATTGTGACTGTTAATGTGTGATAAGAGTGCCACTGAACCACAAATTATCCTGTAACCTAAGCGAAGGCAGAACTGCTGGTTGAAGCTTTAGATTCTAGCAGCATACACTCAAAGTGTTGCCTACATCAGAGAATTACAGAGAGATTTAATCTCTCACAGCTTTGGTTTCCTATCTATAAAATGGGGATGGCAATGTTTGTAACAGCAGATAATACTTGGAAAAGGTACCGCTTAATGTTTATCTGCATGGCTACCTAATCATGCACCATCATACAATTGCCATGTTGTGCTCTATTTATATTCCATGATGTTTATCTGTGACCTTGAGCAATACAAAGAAGTTGTAACTCCCAAGGTCGTCTCTTATGTCTACAGAGGTAAGCAGATGCATCTTCTGATATGTATTTTATAACAAGGTCTGATACATTTCAGATTATACATGGCATACAAGCATATGAAAAAAATCAAATCACAAGGGCTAGAAGCCAAGAACATGCACAACCGGGGATTAGCTATCCTTGTTTGACTTAAGTCTATGGAATTTCTACTATTGGATGAATTAGGACCGGAATTCTTGTTACTCCATAAGTCCTTTTCTTATCCATAGGACATGTAAATCATCAGAGATGGTTCTGATACGGGAATTTGCTTGCAAGGTCTCCTGCTTCTGGGTGATGTTATTCTCAAAGTATCTAAGGTTGGGGGGCACCATCATCCCACGCAGTTTGACATCCAATTTATCCCCTAAATCCTCATCATTAATTTTAACCTTGTTTAATCACTATATTGATCTTAAACATTGTGTATTCTGAGAATACCAATGACTGGGACAGTCCTGCTAATGGCTTATGTCATGTGAATCGTTGTCAATTATAAACCGGTTTCAAAACACTAATGACACTGAAGTACATCAGATAGTAACTGTTCTTTACCTAAATCAGATTTGAAAACACAATGTAGAACATCTGCGTTCAAGTTTTTCACCTTTTTTTTTTAGGAGGTATTTCTAAGATATCTTTGAAACGTGACAAGGTATCTATCAGGAATTTTGTACTTTTACAGTTAAGAGACAAATAAACTGAAAAAGTTTTAAATCAGGAGTTTACTAGGAGTCAACAGATCTTTGGAATGAATTACAACCCTATCCCGACTGCATTGGAAAAAAAACCAAACACACACACACACAAAAAAAACAACACCTTAAAAAAAGCCACCTAATTTCTGCTTGTATTTTTTTACTAGTCTTTAATTCTCAAAGTTTAGAAAGTTTCTTCTAAAACAAGTATTTTCTTCAGCCTCAATTGTAAAACCATAAAGCTACAAAAAAGACAGCAAATATCTAAAGAATCTATACATTTCTTTACTTAAAATGTAATAAATGTCACTGGAATTGAATTTGTTTAAGATAAATTGTGCATTAGAGGCAGACAATTTTTTTCAGTTCTCCTCAAAAACATGGCTACAATGGGAGGTCTTAAATCCTCAGTTTTATCCCTCCATGTTGTTTCAGTGCAAATACTGAAGTTATTTCTAGACATTCAAACCACTCTTACAAGTAGCAGTTAGTAAAGTCAAACCTATTTTTAAATACAGTTTTATTCTTCTTTTGTCCTAAAAAAACCTTTCCCCTGATGAAAACCAAAGTCTATGCTATTTTTGCTACAAAAATGCAGACTTGCAAAAAAAAATGCTATATGCTATTTTTGGCTTTGTAAAGACCAACTATAATCACAAATTTCATCTCATTTCCTAGCACTGTCTGCACAGGATAAACATTTACTGGTCTTACTTAGAGGTATGTTTCAATATTTTCAGATAAGGAAAATTAGGTGTTCACGTGGCTTCAAGATATCCTCCCAGTTTTAGACTAGATACTGCCTCTGGTCATTGAAGAACAGTTGGTGACAGAGCTTGTAAGTAAAAGCTTTTTAGCGTAATAAAATAAAAAAGTAATAGATGCTAAAGGAAAGA
>NW_010144116.1:9890-19285 GCF_000699245.1 Pterocles gutturalis
AAGGGAGAATTGCCCATTTCTCACAAGGTGTGGCACAGAGGACAGTGATCGACTAATACCATCTAAACCAGAATATTCTAAGGGTGCTTGCTATATGTCAGCCAAAGCTTTAAGGAGTAAAATAACTTTACTTCTGTCTCTGCTAAAAAAGTGTACAGTAATAATCACTTAAAAAATCAATCTCTGATTCAGTCTTCTCCGTTTTGCAAATCTTTAAAGCACGTCTGTATTGTTCTTCTCAAGCCCATTCTCCTGATATGGTTTGATCACTTGAAACCTTGTTCTCTCTCTGAGGCTGGAGACTTAACATCTATTTTTTCCTACATCTTCTGTCAAGCAGAAAAGAAATAAGAAAATCTTCAATGATCGCTACCATACAACTTTGAAAGTATTACTTCTTTTTGAAAAAGTTTTTCAAACAGTAATAGGAGTAATAGGGTGCATATACACTTGACCCAACATTAAAAGTCACATGCTTTAGCAATTAGTTTCAAGTAATTCATATAGTGCCCCATTATCTGCCAAGACAGTTGGTGTACTGTCTAGCAATCAGTATACATACAACTTCACAATGCTATTTTGATCATTTTAGCAAAATCATCTATAGTCAACATAGCCTTTGATTTTCTAGCAAACAAATCTTTGCCATTTTTGGACTACAGTCCTGAACTTACCACAAGCTGATCTTCACATTAATATCACCATCAGTCTGCAACTTTTTTTCTTGGGAGTTTACTTTACCTTTGCTTCAAACTCATTTACTTTCCAAGTAGAAATCATGTCTCCTCTAAGACTAACACATGTTAATTTTACCACACATTTAATCCGGAAACATTTCACAGTGACTTCAAATAGCCAATTGCAAGACATACTCTGATGCACAAGGAGTTAAACAACAAAGCTTCCACTTGGGTTACTATAATCATTAGTTCACTCTGACCCTTGAACACTTTCTACAAATAAATCGTCTTTACTATAGGAGTCAGAGAAACACCTTACTCCGTAAGTAATGTACATTTTATCTTTAACCAAAAGTTGCAAAGTAGATTGGTTTCTTATTAATATAGTAAAGATATTTTCTGATCTGTGTTCATGGCACATGTATTCTTCACACAGACCCTTGCATGCTAACCCTGTTTGCAAAGTGTAGATTCTTCCTTATGGAATTCACTAATACTTTCCTTATGCATATCCCTAGAAACCTGTGGTACACTAACCCAGAGAATGGTATGCTGCCTTGTTTTCTTAGTTCAAGTCTTGTTTGATTACATTCTGTAATGTGGAAAATACCTATGCATTTTTAAGTTGAAACCAAGATATTCTAACATCTTGCATATGTAAAATATTCCATGTGTCGTAAAATTCTCATCTGTTAAGAATGGGAAAACATTTCGAGGATTTTGTAGTTTTCTTGTTTTGTGACACTTCTCCCTCTCTCAAAGGTTTGGACATGGGAGATACTTTTTGCAGTCTCATGTACAGTCTGAACACATGTTCACTCAAGTGAACTGCTGTAGATTTACATCTTCTGAAAACTGCCTTTTTAGTCAGGCTGATTTTAAGCCAAACTTCCAGCTATATCCCTGTTTTCACTAGACATAAATAACTTTCACCAACATGTGGGAAACACCAGAGACTGTAGCATCTTCCAGTCTCTCAGAAACCAGACAATAATTAAAGAGGACATTAGCATCAAGCAACAGTTTCACAGACAATGAGAGACTGAGCCATCACATCTCTGAGAACAGCTGACAGCTTGCCCTCATTTAAAGAAGCATTAGCAATGCCTTCCAACAACAGGCCCAAGTCTATTCCACTTCTTTTCCATAGCTATATAAAGGGCATAGATCCCATATCCAGATGGCTGTGCAGATCTTCTTAGCACATCTGAGCTTGCCAATCAGGACATAAGACAAAACTCAAACAGGGTAGGTTTTGTGTTGACATACTGCTGCCTTTGCATCATTAAATTTCTGTGGAAACCATTCTATAACCATTCAAATTGTATCTACAGAGAAAACCTAAATAGCATCTCTTCTTCAAATCTACTCTCTGCTATCAGAATGCCTGCTTTAAAATTATGTCATTGCAGAAAGTTCTTCCAGTACTTAGTATTTCCTTCCTTGGGAAAGCATCTGCTAGACTTAGAATACACACATATTTTAACCACTAAAGGTATAATAGAATTTGAGAAGAAATGGAACAAAAAAAAATTTGTAGGCAAAAATCAGATAAATAAAATCTAACAAATATAAATACAACCCTACAATTATAGATGGAACTGACTTCTTTTGTTGCTATCCTGTAAAATGTTTGACTAGTGTCAGATTATTACCTTAGCATTTTTATTAATCTTATCTGCACCGTTGTGTTCCCAGGCTACCACAAACACTGGATGAAGCCTTGTTTATATGGTAAATAAGCTCTATCTGGTTACCTAGGCAGGACACAAACCATTTTCTACAAACCAAATACAAAATTAATCATCTAAAAATGCAAAACATGGGGAAAAAGACAACTAAGGTTTTCTGCCAGAACATACTATTTAACATTCATACTCTCCTGTCAAATTCTCAAGCATCGAAAGCCAGCAATATTTAGTGTAATTTAATTTTAACTCTTATGCTAATTGTCAGTGACCTTTGAACCTTGGAAGTAGTGCTACCATCCACATGGCAAATCTAATTATGGAATTTGATTTCCTATATGCTGTAAGCAATGAAACTGCTTTAATTGACACTGATATATATTTGTAATAACTTCTGTGTGAATTAAAAATCAATGCCAATTTTAGCTCCCTGGATACTATTTTTATCGAACTGGTTATTCCTTTAGAATTGGAGATATGCAGAAGCAACCATTTTGCAGGATGTACAATATACATTTTAAATCCCAGTGTAGTTTCCATGTGCACTATCATGATTAAAGCTTGCATATCTCACACTCATGTACACACACATAAAGAGAAATCCCATTAGATCTCGGCTGCCTTCAGGAGATTTTGCTTCCAGCTGATTTTTGATTTATTGTCAAGAATGCTTCACAATGACTAAGTGGGATGTCATTGTATTATCTGGTATCAATGCTACAGTGCACTGCAGATATCCAAAACAGGGTTACAAAAGAAACAGAAAGTAGAGTTATTCACTTTTTTTTTTTTTTTAACAATTTTTACAGGGCAGTCTATAGATTTAGCAAACCTCTCAGCCCTGTTGTGCTTTCAGAGAAATACTTGGAAAACATTGTTAATTTGTGTCTTTCTCGTTTTATCATTTTATTTGTCCCCATATTCATTGATTAAATGTTGGAAAGCAAACTACAAATACAAATGACTAACTAAGTAGAGTTACAACTTCATACCAAGGAGAGTGTTTTTGTTTGACATCAGCATATTTTGTCATCAGAAAACAGGTATTCTTTGCAAAGTCAAGTAAAATTCAGAATAGGCTTTGAAAAAGTCACAATAGCTGCTGTGGGGAATGCAATGTGATCTTTGTGGTTTCAGCCCTCAAAATGGGCGTGCTGAATTGCATAAAATATTTTTCTATTGTCATAAAAATCACAATAGCTTATAATTTTTCTCTAAAAGAAAAAAGGATATATTTTGAAATGACCTTTTATGTTTAAATGGCGTTAACCATATAAGATACATATGAAATAAAGATGGATTGAGGAACAATGAAGAGAATAGGAACACTCACAGCTCAAAGGTCTTGCTCTCACACACAGCACAGGGCCACATCTGATCTCACAGTGGTTTATCCTGCTGTGACTGCATAGACTTCATTAAGCTCCATCCTTTCCACAAACACAAATGAATACATAAATAGAAAGCAAAGAGCTGGACAGATTTTACACTATAAAAGGAGGGGATGGGGAGGTGGAGGGAATCTTAATCGGGAAGCACCCATCTATAGCTCCAGTTCTGCTTGCAAAAGCTGTTTGTTCACATTGTACTCCTTAGCAAGAAAGCTTGTTTTCATCACTGCTCCAAAGAGCAAAACTGCTACAATACTGTAAAATAATGGAGAAATTTTGCCTTTCAAAGAAATAGCATTTCTCACCTGTAATGGTAACTCAACGTGACCTAAATTAAGTCTTTAAATTAGAAGCATTAAACCATACCAGTCCTTTGTAAAAATTTCTTTTTGCTCCACGTCAAGGAGAGAATACTCTTCTTTCTTGGATCCTTTCCTAGCAGTACTAGTCTGTCATCAGGATGTACCTAGGACTTGCACTCCACAGTGAAAACGATTACCACCCTTCTCACTCCAGGCTCTTCAGCAACATGTGTTTGGGAAGAAGGGAAAACAAAAAAAATCAGACAACCTCAAAACACAATTGGCTACTGTTGTCTTGCAAAAAGAAGCACATTTTTTAATCAATAATTTTACTGTAAGCAGCTTCTTATTATAATCCCTTTTGAAAATAAAAGAATGAGAAGAAAAAATTTAGAAACTTCATTCTGTAGATGACACAGAGGCCCAGCATAACCCAGCATACCTGTAGTTATATTTTACTCAGCAAACAAGCCTTCGACTTGTGATTTGCGTCTGATGTAGCCTAAAAGCACTTTACTATATTAAAGCTTATTGATGCCTGTAAGGCCCTTTTACCTACAGCTATTTCAAATGTAGTGAAATAATGCATCGCTAATCTCTAAGACTTTTATTCCATAATAGATGTTTTTCTCACTAAATCAATTCAAAGGCTAATTGGGGTGGAAGGTGACTATCTCTAGTGGTTATAAATACATTTGCATTGCTATCAATCTTTTACACGACTGATGTTTAACGAGGCTGAACCTCAGGAGCTCAGTCCAGCCTTACGACGGTAAAACTCATTTCAAACACATAGCCAATGCTGCCATCAAGTGGCAAAACCAGCAGTTGCACTGCCGGTCAGTCTCCACCTTCCCAGTGAGCGCACACGCAAGAGGGGAATCACGAGGAAGTGATAGCAGGGATGCAGGACTCTCTTGCTCAACTCCAGATTTGTCCAGTGGATTCCAACGGCCGAGCAGCTCTTTCCAGGACGCAGATACTGTTGCCCAAGCTCCCTCAGCTCTGCTGGGCACCTGAAACTCCACTCATTACCATCTACCGTGGTCAGGGGTGTAACAAAAAAGCAGCAGACATCCCACAACAATTTAAACCAGACAAGCCTCGCCTCAAGGTCTAGACAGACCAGAAAAGGTTATTGATTCCTTCAGTGAATCTTGAACCAAACATTCCCAGTCACTCAAATGGGCACATAATTTAAGGTGTTGTTGTATATACTCCACGTTTCAGGTGTCAGAGAGAGACAAGGACCCACAATGCTCATCACATGACCATCTCCAAAAAAATTCACAGGCAAGGCTGTCCACAATATTCCTGTATGCTAGGTAGAACAGGATATCCAAAATATATAAGTCCAATTTACCTTCCCCCAAAAAACTTGAATTTGTCTGAAACAGGTGATAAGGCTTTCTCTAGACAATAAACTGAAATAAACATTTTTTAGTTGAAGCCTATTTGAAAACATTTTTACAGCTTTTGGCTAATGAGAAATATAGAGATACGGGAAAGAAAGCAGCCGTTTTTCTACCAGAAAAGTTATTTGGGGAAAGAGCTGTTTTGTCTACTTGGTTTCCCTGCGAAACAGTCAGATTATCTAAGTGACCTCAGCGACTCTTTCCTCCACACATCATTTCTGTATGGACAGCTTTCAAAGAAGTTTATCTTCCTCTTGAAGAAAGGGTGATCTAAACCAATCATTTTGCGTACACCTGTAACTTTTACCCATCACCAGCCAGGCTGTTACAAGCATATCCATGGAAGAACCATACATAGGGAACAGCAAATATATAATTAGCAAGCAGCTGATAGGCCGTCTATGAAGTTAACAGTATTACTAGGTGCACTCTAGAATTTTACAGCCAGAAACTTGAAGTAGCCAATTGCTGATAGAAGACTGGGTTTACTGAAGACAGCTATTACAATTCCAGAATTGTGCTTTCATGTGCCAAATGTTGCAGTAAACAGCTCATAAGCTAGAGGTTACAATATTAAGGCAGTGGACAAGAAACTTGTATTATGTCTGTTATTACTGACCATTTCTATACATATTCAGAAGTCAGTATTTCATCTGTACACATTAATGCTGTACCACGGTACTTCATATTGCAAGTAAGGACAAGCCTTTGTGTCAATGATTACACAGATTAAAAGGAGTATTGAAATAGAAGTGGAAGCCCAAGGGAAAATAGCACAAGGGAAAATAGCACCATGAAGAGAGGAAAAATGAACAAAATAAAGTTACAACCCGTTACAGACACATATGCATAATGGTAGCGAATAGAACTTTCTCTAACTACAATGTAAATTTACACTGTTTAAAAGGAATTAGGAGATATACTTGTCAGATGGTCAGGAAAAAAATGTCTAAAAAGCTTTCTTAAGACTTAAGCCAATGTTGCGGTTTTGTGTGGTGGGTTTTGTCTGGAAGCAGGGAGGGGCCACAGTACTGGCTCCTGGGAGTAGCTGCTAAAGGTTTCCCTGGACTCCAGCTCTGCTCGCAGCAGGGAGGGGCTGCCGTGGTGGCTCCTGTAAGTGACAGCTAAGGGTTCACCCCCACTCCCCGGCTCCAAGCGTTTGGTAACCAGGAGGGGGAGTGGGGGAAGGAGCACCACCAATCTAGCCCCTGTGAGAAACTGCTGGAAGCTTCCCCAGCTCCAGGCTGGACCCACCTCAGGCCAGGGTTGAACCAATCGGCACCTCTGCGAATAACATATTTAAGAGGGGGTACAGAGGATCAGGCTGGGCACGGCCCTGGGCAGGGCCCTGCTTGGGTGGGCCGCTCCGGCCATCCAGCTGCCTGCCTGGCTTCTGCGAACCGACCTGCCGTAGCTCAAGCCTCCTCCACGGCTCGCCCCTTTTTCCCAGGAGCTGATGAAGACCTGCAGTGGAGAGAGAGCAGGATTTTGAGAGAGATGGCCACGCAGACACTCGGTTGGAGAACAGGAGCGATAGGAAGGGAAGCAGCCCTGGAATTTCCCCTGCAGCGTGGTGAAGATTCATGGTGATGCATGGTTTGTCCCTTGGTGCAGCCCATGAGAAGATGCAGCTGTGGAGGACCCTATGCAGGAATTTTGGAGAAGCCCATGCTGGAGCCGGGCAGTCGTCAGGGGACTGTGGCCCCATGTGGAAAGGACTCATGCTGGAGCAGTTTTGAGAAGGACTCTCCCGTGAGAAGGGACCCCACGCTGGAGCCGGGAAAAACTGTGAGGAGCCCTCCTCCGAGGAGGAAGGAGCGTCAGACTGACTGCACCCCCCATTCCCTGCCCCGCTGCGCCGCAGTGGGGCAGAAGGTACAGGACAAGGTCTTCGGGCTTTGGGAAGAAGCAGGGGGTGTGGGAGAAGTGCCTTTCTAAGATGTAGTTTCTCTCTGTAGCTAAATAGGGAATGAACATTACAGAGGAAACCAAACTCGCCTCAAATGTGGTGCATGTGCTGCAGTATTAGTATTGCTCCTTTCATGTGTTCCAAGATCACAACTGGTGTCACACAGACATTTTAAATTTCTGCCTCAAGCACTTCTAAACAGAGGTATATATAATTAGAAGACAACTGAACAGACTACATCTACTCATTTATTAGTTGTTCAGAAACCGAGACCTTCACTGTTTATTGAAAGTTCCAAATGATGACCAATTGACGACAAACCTAACTGGTTTGCACAGTATAAGCAGATGTGAAAAAATGAGAAACTATGTAGGGATAAAATATACAAGATGTCAAAACTCACATTCCAGATAAAAAAGGGTAGCAATTGTCCATTCCAGATTATTCTCCTTGACATCATGAAATATTGCAATGCATTATCAACAACAATAAAAAGACTAGAATGAAAATAAACATAAAAAAGGATGCAGCACTATATATTAGGGCTAGTTAATGTGCCAGTGCAACCAAGATTAAAATCAGAACACGCCACTTCAATTAATGTTGCAGTTGTTTCTGAATTTTCTTACCACTGCTATGCCACAGCAATAGAGGGTAGATCTGAGAAAGCAGGATTTAGCACTGTGACCAGTCATTGCTAACATTGTTCAGTACAGTCTAAGGAAATTTCTAAAATCCTGGTAAGCATCAGCACACTACTGTATGTTAGAGTTTTCACTGTTACTATGCAGGAACTGTATCTGTGATAAGCAGTTGGATGTTTTACAGGGAACAAAACTATCCCAGTCAAATGGCAGCATTTTATGATCTTGCATGCTGAGTATCAGCCTCTGAAGTTATACAATTATTGCACAGAATTACCAGTTCTTTCATACAGTAGGGTTAATGCACATTTTCAGAAGCTTAAAAAAAACCAAAACAAAACAAAAAAACCTATGTTTTTGGATAAGCTCTGCTGAACTAATCTAGGAAGGTTAACAGCATGATTTTCCAAGCAACTAGTGTCTAAAAGAGGTACACAACAGTTAACCTGGTGTAGAACATAAAAGAATTGGTGTCAAAGATGCTCTGGATACAAGTAGCATTTTCTGAGCAGATAATCAGAAAGCAATCCGGCAATTTAACTGAAGAAAAAAAAAACCAAAACAACACTAAGGTTATCAAACTAATAAACACTGCTTGTGACTGAGAAAGTTCCTGAGTTGTGTGGTGTGGTGGACACGCTGTAGGGAAGGGAAGCCATCCAGAGGGACCTGGACAGGCTGGAGAGGTGGGCCAATGCAAACCTCATGAAATTTAACAAGGCCAAGAGCAAGGTCCTGCACATGGGTCAGGGCAACCCCAAGCACTAATACAGGCTAGGTGGAGACCAGTTTGAGTGCAGCCCTGAGGAAAAGGACTCGGGGGTGTTGGTTGATGAAAAACTGAACATGACCCAGCAATGTGCACTTGCAGCCCAGAAAGCCAACCGTATCTTGGGCTGCATCAGGAGAAGTGTGACCAGCAGGTCGAGGGAGGTGGTTCTTCCCCTCTACTCTGCTCTTGTGAGACCCCACCTGGAGTACTGCATCCTGCTCTGGAGTCCTCAGCACAAGGACATGGACCTGTTGGAGCAAGTCCAGAGGAGGGCCATGAAGATGATGACAGGGCTGGAGCACCTCCTCTATGAGGTGAAAGACTTGGGGTTGTTCAGCCTGGAGAAGAGAAGGCTCCAGCAAGACCTTATAGCAGCCTTCCAGTACTTAAGGGGGCCTACAGGAGGGATGGGGAAGCACTCTTTATCAGGGAGTATAGTAACAGGACAAGGGATAACAGTTATAAACTGAAAGAGGGCAGATTTAGACTAGATATTAGGAAGAAATTTTTCTCTGTGAGGGCGGTGAGGCACTGGCACAGGTTGCCCGGGGAAGCTGTGGATGCCCCATCCCTGGAGGTGTTCAAGGCCAGGCT
>NW_010144117.1:0-43313 GCF_000699245.1 Pterocles gutturalis
CTCCAATTCAAGTACAGTCTTTATTATTATTATTTTTGTTTCTTCGTTCCATTTCATTTGGCAGAGGACTTTTACAAGAAGTAAGCTTTTCAGTGTTCTCCCTTCCATGAACTCAGACTGAACACAGACAAAATTAACTTCTCCCTGGGAGGTGAAGATACAAGAAAAGGAAACTGATCTTCATTTCCTACCTCCATCCCCCTGACATTATATCCTTTATTTGAAAGGCCATCACATCATCTGCATATAAGAAAGGGAAAGAAAATAATATTTCAAATTGGAATCCACTATCTGGAAACAGTTATCCACTTTACAATGGCATTGCCATAAGTAGTCTGAATTCTCATCTACTCCAGATTGCACTCCTGTAGGAAAAGTAACCTCTTTAGCCCACCACTGAATTCTGTGATTTATCAGTGAAACAATAGGGTTTTGGAGGGTTCAAAGTATTTCCTTTCTAGTCTGGCAATACAAAGAAAAAAGGGATTTGTTTCTGAGGAGGGGCCAAAGCAAGGAGGGAGAGGTTTGCTGTTCAAAGCAAAGAATCTATTGAAAACAATGGAATAAATTGATGATTTTTAGATATATACTTTAGAAAGTGTCTGCCTCTAGAAAGCAAAACAAATATTTAACTGGAATTTAGTTAAAATACTAGTAAGTATCTCTTTTGTACTTTGGCATCTGGCAGAGAGAGGTAGGAAATTTTGTAGATTCTGCCTGGAAATATTCTCACTTCCTAGGTGTAACACTTCTGATTTTATAATGCAACTTTTCCTACAGGTTGTGTTTAAAATGTAGACAATATAAGTGTGTCATATTTTTGTTTATGCTGCAGTCAGATATAAAGGTTGTAAACTTGAGTTGATCACAGACCTTGTCTAAAGCACGTGTGCACTTCCATGACACTGTTTATCTTTAGCGTTTGGCCAGATGAGATAACATGGTGGTGTGTCAAACATGTGACATGTGTTATCTAGACACCATGGACACTTTTGTTAGAGGAACATGTTGACACAGCGTTTTTGAGTAGATGAAGACAACACGATGGCTCCACTTATGTTAAGGAACAAGATGAGTGTTCTCATGTTAAACCCGCCAAGCCTAACACTATCAGCTTGAGCTTGCAAGATGGAACTGCACAGATGAATTCAGCAATAGAAATGTTAAAAAACAAACAAACCTTATTTGGGCTATGAAAAGGTCTTCATTTTTGTTATTGTGGAATTGGAGAGAAAAAGGTGGCCAGTTCTTTTATACAAGAATTGTGTACCTGCATGGGAACTTGCCTTCAGGTTGTTGTTTTTTTTTTTTTAAATGTTCTTTTCCTTTGTTAAGAATAAAAGCACAGTGTTGGAGACTGACAGTCTTGAGGACATTTGGAGTGCAAAAAAATTAAGAAATACCCTTCTTAAGTTCCACCTTGACCCCCAGCACAAATCACAGCTGGGGCCTCACTAAACATCACATGCCAAATTCTGCCATGCCTGTATACCTCATGCACGTGGTCTGTAAAACTACAGTATTCCAAGCCTGCATCTTTGCTTGGGGGACTCTAACATCCCCTCTGCACACCCTACTGACATCCCTCGCCGCACAAGGAAGTCCTAAAGGACAGAATTTAGCTGTAAAGCTACATTTTTGTGAGTGCAGGGAGAAATTTCATCTCAAAATAATTAGCTCTTGAAGAGCATGTCTACCCGGTGACATGGAAGAGAGCAGAGAAGGGCAGGAGTTGGTAGGGATCTGAACTGGAAGTCCACTGAGCTCTGTGTGAAGGTACAGGATTAAAGCTAGAAGTATGACAACCACATTTATAGGATATCAGACTTAAAGTCAAGCTCTCAGCTCCAAAGGTAGGACTCAAATGGGTTGATTTCTGGAGGTAACACTACAGAAACCAACCTGGGTCCAGCTGCCTCCCAGTCTCCCATACAGCTGATTTCAGGGGAGGTGAGGATTGCATGACAAATTCAATTAGAGATGAGCCTGAGGGGTAAAGAGGTTGTCAAAACACATGATTAAAATGAAGGTAGTTTGAAGCCAAGGGGAGTAACCAGCATTAAGTCATGCCCACAAGCAAGGAAAAATAACGTGCTAGGAGCTACGAGGTAAAGTGGACTCATTTTTTTTTTTCATTGTGTTCCTTCAGTTTCTCGTTTTCCTCCCCTCCCACTCTCTGTAATGCTACCGCTTGGCTACACATTAAACACTTTGACGGTCACACAAAATCATCTAACATTTCCATGGCAGTGAAACACTAAAGCATAAACAGTTTATTTCTCGTGAAATTTGTAAGGAAAACAAACATGTTATACAGCTCTAGTTGCCTCTGCTTTTTCCTCCCCTGTAGCCCCCCAAAATTATTGCCAATGGAAAAGACAAGAGAGAAAACAGACCTTATGTAAACAGAATCATGAGTGTTATTTACTATCTGCTGGTTATATGCCAAGGACATATCAACCAAGCAGACATTAGGAAAATATTTATCCAAGCATTAATATATTCTTTACACATGACACATTGCACATCATTATTTAGCTGGGCTGATAACACAGAAGCTTTACTAACAGCATATTTCTTCCTGTGCTTAGAAGTCTTTAAAGCATTTTTAAGCCTAGCGGTAAATCACAGCCTGGTTTGCAGATATATTCTGTATACACATGCATATTCTGCTTCAGCCCTTCTAATCACATGGCTGAACTTCCATGTGTTTTCTTCCTTGGTACTTGGATGTCATTTTTGTCATTGAAAAAGGAAAAGCAAAACAATCAATGTCTGCCACATCCTACGTTTGTACTAAAATTCCCAGCAGCATCCATCTCCACTGCTTAATGTGGGGACTGATCAGGTGAAGCAGATCAGATAATACAGAGACAAATCTGAAAAGACTCCTGAACAAATCAAGAAAACCTTTAAAATGTCTAAAGTACTGTATTGTTCCAGGGCTGGGAGGTGGTCGGCTTATCTTGCTGATCTGTCAATATGCCTGTCTCCAGGACAAAAACCAAGAATTCTTTTTTTTTTGTGTCTTATTCTCTTTTTTTTTTTCCCCCTAAATTTGGCAGATGAAAATGTTTGGATAGTTCCCATTGGTCCTAGACGTGGAGATGAACCTCTGGCTGTTCAGACTCTTCCTGTGTAATAAATACCAATTCCTAAACACAGGAATTAAAGTGAACCTGATCATATAAATCAGAAATGGCATTAATGGGCACAGAATTAGAGGCATGGATTTCTTAACTGTTTAGTCAGCAGAAAAGATGTGGGACCCACTGACCACCACGGACTGAGTTCTGAAAGGGAGGAAGAAAAGGAACAAGGCATGGACACGGACAGATTAGAGAGTGGGCCCATAAGTTTCTTTCCATCAGACCTCACACCAAAGGACTCTGAGCCCTTTACACTGTTGTTTTCAGCAACAAGCCCAGGGGAAAGACAAAACTGTGGACATTGAGCGTCCCATAACTCAGCACTGATCTGAAACAGTTCTTTGTACTTCTTGATGATGCCATTTAGCCAATCCTTTCTCTAAGAATTAACAAAACATTAAAAGACTCCAGATCTTACCATGCTTGTTTTATACAGAAAGCTGGAGCCTGGAGAACTTTAGTGACACGACCAGAGTCGGTGACTCTCTCAGGAACAGAAACCAAGTTGTGACTCCTCTTGTCCTGTTTGAACTCCCAGGCCCTCATCAAAGAGCCTGGACAGTCTTTGCAGCTCCAGATTTGTGCAGCGATCCACAGGGACTCGTAAAGGCTATAGTTGCCTTTAAAAATGACTTCTTAGGCATGCGAAGGCATAAAGTTAAAACTTTCTGAGATAAGTTGTAACTTACAGCTCCAGCACATGCCTGCCTTCTAATACATCTTTTCAGTGAAAAATGTCACAAAGGATTGCGATCATTCTCTTTATAATGGCAAGATCCACAGGCCACTCGGTCCAACGGCATCTTGCTTTCACTTTGGGATTTGTCATGCTCTCTAACAAAGAGTTGACTTCATAATGTTCTAATAATTTATCATGTAAAGAAGAGAAATAAAGAAGGGCATTGTTAACACAGGGAGATTTCCCCCACACACTTAAAGGTTTGACACCTGGGTCCTGCGACCTCTCTGTGTCCTCAGCTGGTGACATGTGAAATCACTTGCATCTGGGACTTGATTTTCCAGCTCTTGAATCAAAAGGGAAACTTCAAACCCCCCAAAATCCCGAAGACTACTGAAGTGAGTGAATTGTTCCACTTAGGCTTATGACTGTTGGTTTGCTGTTTACCAACTATAGCACAATTCAGCCATACATCTGACAGAAAGGGAAGGGGAAAAAAAAGCCTGCACATTATTTCCCAGTGAGAAACTCTAGAAGAGATAAGAACATTTCAGAAATAACTGATAAGCTACATCCTGCTGGTGTTTGTTTTTATTTATATTAATGGATTAGCTCAGA
This sequence comes from Pterocles gutturalis, assembly GCF_000699245.1. Classification (NCBI taxonomy): domain Eukaryota; kingdom Metazoa; phylum Chordata; class Aves; order Pterocliformes; family Pteroclidae; genus Pterocles; species Pterocles gutturalis. Next base: position 4,447 of record NW_010144117.1, read on the forward strand.
TGAATCAAGGATTCTGGGTGAGGAATGTCTCCAAGATTAATGGGAAGACAGCGCTCATGTGAGTGATGCCCCACTGGCAGAACAGACTGAACATTGCCTATTGATTTAATGGTAAGGGTAAGGCTTGCTTAAGGAAGTGAGGCTTCATCTCATAAACTCAGAGATTTATTTTTAAACCCAGATGGGATTATCATCTTCGGACTGGTCTCCGGTGTGGCAAAGGTTTTCAGCAGCACCTGCCTCAAGCCAATAACTTCTGTTTGAGTTGTAACACCTCTCTTAGGACTGTAAGCAGTCTGGATGGAGATTTTCCAAATAAGAGACTGCACCTTCTCCCAGAAAATTTCTTCCATTTCAATGCAACATGAATAGTCTAGCAAGATTCGTAACTTGTGCTTGAATTACAGGTGGTAATAACAATATCCCAGCATGGTTTATTTAGTTTGTTTAGAAAGTCTGCTACCATGTGTTTTGCTAGTATCTTTCCCATGTTTAAGCTGACACCCATTAATTCTGTTTCCTACATACCTCTGGGATATACGTCTCTAGCCTAACTGGTGGAAAATTGGTTGTTGATGCTCAGGAAATAACCGATTTTCCATCTATTATAATGTGGCCTTACTGAAAGTATACGCTGCTGATATACAAACCACTGATTACAGTTTTTAGTTAACAAATGGGTTTTGTCAATTGCCCCAGGCACTGCCTAACAAAGTTGTGCTTAACGGCTCAGAAGACCGATTTCTTTAGGGATATTGCTTAAATGGAGCACAGATCTAGTGTACACAACAGTTGCTATTCATCAGGCGCTGGGAAAAAAAAGCCTGGCAGCAAGCCAGAAATGTAAAGCAGCCCTATAAGCTGGCAGAGTAGTTTATAATTACTGCTATTAAAATATACACACACGCATATATATACACATATATGTGCATACACACACACGTGAGATTTGCTGAGATATAAAATGCCGATGTTAACTTCAGGGCAATATTTCTATGATTATTTCACTCCATGATTAAGTATTTCCGAAGGAAGATACAAGATATTAATTAAAGCAGAGGATAAATACCTTCTTAATTAGCTGATGAAATACAATTTGCATGGAAGCGAATTCTTTTCAATAACTGCTGAATGTGCCTGGGGCAATGTTTCAGCACATCCCCAGTTTTTCCCTTCTGTCATTCTCAGGGAATTCTAAATAAATGTTTAGAGACTAATTCTGATCCCACTCACTGTTTTTCTGAATTAACTTCACTTTGGTGGAATTACTCTGCTCTGAGAAATCAGAAAGAGAAACCAGGACGGGAAATCAGGACAGCTGATTTTGCTGCTTCTTCCTCCCTTTCCTCCTGCATAGTGGAGTGAAAAGAACCTCTCAGACCAAGGAAAGGGTGAGATATTCTAGGTCTGAACACAGAAGGGAGCAAGAGAGATGCTACTGAATGGGTGGGCTTTACTACCCTGACACTTATCAGTAAGTCTTGATAAGTATCAATATACTACTTATCAATAAGTAGTATATTTACTTATCATGTAAATCCTTGTTTGAGCCTGTTTGTTCATCCTCTTAATTCTCTGACTCCATTAGATATTCCCTGCTTAGACATATGCCAGTCCAGAAACTTTGAAGAAGGATATTGCAGCTGTGGAATTGCCAGTGGCTGAGAGATATCCTTGTTTATTTGGCTTTGCTTTGTTTTGGTTTTGGTAGCATCTTTGCCTCATTTAACAGCCTGCAAGGAGTGCTAGCTTAATATGCAGACGCTGAATATTTTACTCGAATGTCTATGATCAACATGTTGTCCCACGTCACATGTTTTCAGCGCACTACTCAAACTCCGCTCTGAAGTTGGGATTATTCATTTCCTTGTTACTTTGCCGGTGTCACCACCGCTTTATGGATGGCTTATGGATGCACAAATGTATTAAGATCCATGTCTCGCCCAAGCCTGAGAAATTCAAATGGCCTGTGATTTGATTTGTCAGCTGTTAGTGCATCCTGGCTCATTGCATATATTCTGACTACCTTTACCACAGACAAAGCTCAGGACTTCCACAAACCCAAGCTTTGCAAAGCTGGGATTCATCTAAATAACTCCTATGAGAAACTGATTTAAAGATTTGCCCAGAGCCAGATCACAACATGGTAGCATGTTCTGCCTCCTCCAGAACTGCAGGCTGAGCTGCTGGCTGCACTTTCCTCACCCCTTTCTCACATTTGCAGTTCCAGTCTTACAAGACCTCTGTGTCAGCATGGCCAAAACAGGCATCTCTAAGACTGTAGAGAAGACAATTGATGCCTGCTTTACAGGTGGCTTCTACTGACTCCCTGGAGTCTCCAAGGGAGTACTGGATGTGGTCCAGGTTCCCACACTATGGAAATCCCACTCTGAATCTCTGACCTCATGAACATTTTAGAGTTTGCTTTCTCTTTCACTACTTCTTCCTTTTAGTCCAAGTGGTGCCTGGCACCGTGTTGGGAACAAAGTTGTAGTGTTGGAGGGTTTTTTGACCTTCCCATTTAGGGCTTTGCTGGCAGCGGAGGCAGATGTGTCCAGAAGGTAGCTTATTTCAATCTGCAGAGTGAGACTTTCCTGGGCACTGAAAAAAAGACTAAAGTTTGGGGTTGGAAGGATCATGCATATAATCATCTGGGACGATAAAGACTGTCATAAAAAGAGGCAGAATTAATGTCTTCAGGGGCATTTGGCTTCAGCTAATAAAAGAAATACAGAGACTGCATTATCTGGATGGGACAGACTTCAGCCATCTGAACAAAGGCCAGATGAGCCAGCTCCATAAGCTGTCATCTCAGCAGAGCATAATAATAATAAAGGCAGTGTGCCCCTAGGACCCGAGGTCTCTGTTGACAGCTGAAGAATAGGAAAAGCCAGGTATTTCAGGCCCTGTTATACGCTTTTATATGAGTGGTGTGCTGTAAGTGGTCTGTTCTTCCTGTTCTTTCCAGAGATCTCCATTTTCCTCATCCTGTTCCCCATGACAGAAAGTTAGAACAAAAGAGGAACTGGAAATGTCAGATGAGCTATTTCTTTCACCATGCTGTAACTAGAAGGGGGAAGCTTTAGGGGAAGAGGGGAGATCGTAGAGGTATTCATGGGCCATAATGAACCAGCTCCAAACAATATCCCACAAGTTTGTGCTTTTCTGATTTTTTTAGATTAATATTTGTGGGTTTTACACAAGCAAAATAATTTATTTTTCCCCTCTACACACACTCTGTGATTTTTTGTTGTTCTCTTTTAGTGCAATAAGGTCAATGTTGGCACCTAACTTACTTGTTAGATTTCAGCCCAAAGTTCAGCTGCATTACAAACAGGTGAAAACAGAGTTTTGTAATGACAAGGTCTGGCCCACCCTAACAATACAGCTGTGCTTCTCCCGCTGACCTGTACTATCCACAAGGCAGCTGAAGGACTGCCTTCCTCAAACGATACTGAAAGCACAAACAGAACTGCAGCTTTGCCATGCAGACCAAAATAGAATTCAGAGCTGTCTCCTCATTTTAAAAATCTCCCCACTGTAGACAAGGCTCAAGGCCAAAGTTTCCACGCGTGCTTCTACCCTGGCACCAGTAAGCTCCCAGTGCTGCCGAAAGCACAGTCTCTCTCACCAACCAAACCCCTTCTACAGCCCGGGTTACTTAGGTCAGCCTCTTTACTGGGTTACCAAACCTATTCTGGTTGTCTGTTGCATTTTATTGCATTGGCAATTTATTTTCAAAAGTCCAGCCTTTTCCCTTGGCTTCTCATTTAATTTTACAAAGCATTTTCACCATGCCATCAGGAGAAACTTCATACTGAATCCGCCCATCTTCCCTCTCTGATACTGCATTCCTACCTGTTGGGGATGGGCAGGTGCTTTTGGACACACTACAGACCCACAAAAAGCAGGAAATCTTCTGTCCAGTTGAGGATGAAAATAGTTATCTGCCCTGCCATTTGACCCAAACTCCAGAGTGACACATGATTTTGGGAGGGGGAGGGAGACCCTCATGCTGGGCTTTTAATGAATGTCATCTAAGGCAGGACCTTAGATTGATGTCACATGTGGATGACAATGCAGTGCTTCTCAGGAAACATCTAATATAGCATATAAGGAGGAGGATATTATTTTTTTTGTGTGATTTGTTTTGAAAGTGCAGGGGAAGCAAAGGGGGAGAAGGTAAAGAGACCTATTCAGAACTAGAGAGTTCAAGAAATGATTTCTACAAAGAAAAATGCTATTCTTTTTATGCCAGCACCTTTCAGTTGTAGGACTTAAAAGAGTTTGGGGTTCTTTGTTAACCACTTGGACCGATGCCCAACAGTTGTTTTCATTTATCCTCGACATTTTCAACTGCTCCCATTGAAGTGAGATAAAGTAGCAGAAAGAAAAATAAACGGGTTCTCTTTCTCCCCTCTTTCCCCAGCCACTTGGGTCACTGTTCTGTCTTGTTTTATGGAGATCTGAACGGTTGCCATCCAAGCCAGCCGAGCAGACATGGAGGGTGTGGGAGGAAGGACAGCTTGCAGTTGCAGCGAGAGGCTCACGGCAGTCGGGTGCACCTCCCAGCTCTGCTACAGCCTTCCTTCACTGTCTTTGCCAAGTCACTTCACCTCTCCGTGCCTCAGTTCCTTATCTGAGAAAGAAGACATCACTCCTTTTTTCTCATCTCATAACATCTTTGTGTCTATAGACCGGAAGATTTTCCAGGCCAGGGTAATTTCTTACTACCTGTTTCTTGCCTTGCCTAAAACAATGGGGCTTTGGTCTGTGCAAACATTTAGTTAACAGAAAAAATTAGCTAATAAGAAGAGTACTTGTCCAGATCTGCATGTCCTCTGGGTTTGCCTTAGCTTCATCATGGCCAGAGCTGTTGGAACAGTTTTAGTCACTCTGTGAATATACTTGATAGCTTTGAATCAAACCCAAACCCAAATTGAAAACTGATTTGAATTTTTATTTCTTTTCAAACCCAGAACTGAAACTACAGTCTTACTTTGAAGACTATGTGCAACTCAAAAAAACCCCCAACCAACAGAGCAAAACTTTCTCTGTAGCTGAACCAAACTCGACTCAAAAACTAGATTTACTTCCCTGATTATTTCAGTTCATTGTTATTCATCATGTCATGTTAGCTGAAGTTATTAGGAAATCTACCATTATTTGTGTAAAAATTAATATTTCCTGACAGTTCTAAAGACTTTGGCATAAATAGTCACTTGGTAGAAAGTTGTTACGAAATTTCATGGTCACTTGTAGTCAATCTTCTATTTAGAAACCTTCAGTCAACTAATTAGGGAGAAAAACACAACTAATGAACAACCATGAAACAACCTGTAGGTAGCAAGCACTTCCCTGAAACCACCAAAAGAGATAAAAATAACAAAGGTCAGCCTGACAAGAAATGGTGTTTGGATCTGATTTTCCAGCTCAGCTCTGGCTGCTGATGTGCCTAAGTTACTGTGCTTGGACTTGAGTTCCTCTCAGTTTTGGTTAAAAAAAAAGGTAAAGAGGAACTTGGGATGTTGTGTTCCAGACAGGGAGGTGAACAGCGACAATAAAACCCAGACACAGAGCCAAAATGCTCCTGAGAAAGAGTCATCCCAATGTCTCGCCATATCTCGAGAGATACGAGTGTGCGCCTTGCTCTGGATTGCTATGAAAAGCTGTCCTCTGTTAACAGAAGTGTGTGAGATATCATGTCATTCCTGTCAGGGAACCAGGGTCAGCCCAGTACAAATGCTAGTCGTGCCTTGTTTATAGCCGTCTAGGGAGGCTGGTGCACCTTAATCATGCTAGCTAGAACCAGTTGGAATTCCATCCCTCAATTCAGTTACATTTTTTGACCAAGTCTTATGATCTGGCACAAAGCACACATTATGTTTTGTCTTCTGGTTTTCTTAGTTTGACTTTGAAATGAAAAGTCCTGCAAAAAAACGAAGAATCCAAACATTTTACTTTGATTTTCATGAGGTGTTGGTGTTACTTACCAGTCAGTCTTGTGTATTTAGGTACAGTTTCTTTATGGACTTTGATCTCTGCAACTGCAGACAGCCACTGTCAGAAGCCAAAATCATTGCAGATTATCTCACATACGAGACAGGCGTGCACGCGACTGTGCTCTTCTTGGAAACCTTCTGCCTGCTGCTGTTTTCATAATCATAAAATCGAGGCCATGTTGAGTGAACAGCACAGCCTTGTTTTTGACTGGACAAAGAGAGAAAAGAAGAGAGAAGAAACAGGCCTGGGAAAAGTCCAGGTATGCCAACTGCCTGCAATTACCTGCCTCTGCCCTTCCTTTCACCATCTGTGAACAAGTAGTGACGAGTGACTGCAATGACTGGAGCCATTAATCTACAGCTCAGATGAATTAATTCAATTTTAGCTGGAAAAAATGTACCCAAACATCCAGGGCTAGACCAGCAACATTAAGCAAAAGCAGAAGAGGAGAAATCAGCCATTGCTCCAAAAATCTTCATATCTTCTACATTCTTACTCTCACCCACCCAGGGAACAACTTCAGTCCCAGCCCCATCTGAGCTTTTCGCAGCCACCACAACAAGTGTCTGGAGGATGTGACAAGGCAGTCAGGATCAGTGAAGCAGATGTGTTCCTATGCAGATCCTCTTGTGTAATATTTGAGATTTGTTCCCATAGATGAGGCTGTAAAAGACATTGCCCTCCACAAAGCAGGTAAATAGAAGGAGCAGGCACTTACAGAACAGCCCTTTGTGAGCACTGTGACAGGATTAGCTTTGCCATGCCAGAAAAGAGATGCATGGAGCGCATCTGTACATAGTAGACAACCCCAGTTCATGTTGCCTCTCCACTGGTGAAGAAAGAGAAGTCTGAAACCAAAGGTGAATCCTTGTTCAGGTGTTGTTCATAGCTCAGATGGAAAACAGACAAGATCACTTGAGACACTCTCCTTGGGAAATAGAAAGGTTTCCAGAGGCAGTAACAGCTGTCTGTCACCTAAGGAACCCACAGCCATTCGTGAAAGCATAAAGCCCATCTTCCCTCCATATCCTTCTCTCCTGCACCCCCAGCTTCATGGCAGTTCTACCAAATCTCTGCTGCCTACAGGGCTGACACGGCCAGACCCAAGGTGCTGCGCACACAGCCCAGTGACAGAGATAATGCCAGTGGTGTTAGAGCAGATGTCTTCTGTCTCCTTGGCTCCCGTCCTTGTTTGTTTGTTGCTGTGACCCGTAAGCTGTTTCCACTCCACTAAGTGACTGGTGAGTCACCGCGACCCACTGCATTGGGAAGATAAAGGAAGTATCCTGAGAACCGTGTGATCAAATGCATCCAGACACCTGATAAAATCCTTCCTCTCTCTCTCCTGCTCGTGGAGGGTCTGTAGGCAGTCTCTCCTGCAGGCGTCTGTTTACGTGGCCCTCTTTGAAACCCTCTTTTGTGACACCTATGAGGAGACCGCCTGGCTTGGGCTAAGCCCTTCACAATAATTCTCTAGTCCTCCCCCTCTTCTGCTTTGAATGGTGAAGATGGGGTCAGTGACTTGCGAAAATAAGCCAAACCGGATCAGGTGATCATGTAGAATTAGGTGCAGTTCCCCACTGGGTGTCAAATCCCAGCACACCCACTGCTAGCCCATTATATTTTAATGGGAGGAGGATGACAAGTCAACACTTCAAAGAGAGAAAGAAGGATGCAGAGAGCTTCCTGGATTCCTCTTCAAGGGGAAGAAAGAATCAGCCTTAATTGAACTCACTTCTTATCTGCTTCCATCATTTTTGTTTCATGAAAATGGGAGGCTAAAATGGACAAGAAGAATAGCACAGGAAGAGTCTGAAATAGAAAACAGTTCTTCCCTGTTGCTGCATGTCCCCTTTGTGATTTTCTTCCTTTGCCCTGCATGGATAAAATGACACAAACTTGCCAAAACCTGCACAGAGTCAGATTATTATCTCCAACCTCCATTACCCGAGCTTTGTCCTTTGCAGTTTGCCAGATGCCGCTCTCTGACTTTTGCCTCTTTGCTCCCGTACCTGAGAGGACAGTTAAGAGACCTGACCTCTTTTGGACCTGCTGCCACCTAAACAGGTGTAATTTGGCATTTATGTCATTGCATTGGGAAACAGTCACCGTTTTCAGCTCTTAGGTTGCACCCCAAGTGATTTGCAAGGCCTTCAGATGAGAAGGAAAAGCATTGGCTTTACCCATCGCAAAAGTAATAGCAAAGGGCAGAATCACAAGGTCTTAAGTTACACAAGTGTTTTCTCAAAGCCATGGGGGCTTTTTTTTCACTGAGGGAGGAGGCTTATAGCTTTTTGAGCTTGCCAGTATGGGAAGTAAAATGACAAAACCAGTGAAGATGGTGCAGCAGTTGCAAAAGTACGTGGTGAGAGGTGAATGTTGGCTTCTCCCCATAACCTTTATTGTGGCCTGCTCACACTTGTTCACACAACAAACTTGTCTCCACTAGGGTTTCACCTGAGGCCAGGTGCCTCATGACAGTAACTCCAGAGAGGAACACAGTGTCTTCTTGTAGGGGAGGCACAGCCTGAATCTCTGTGTTTCCTTCCTGACTTAGCACCAGATGCAAAGGCCTGGCCAAGAACAGGAGCAAAGAGTGAAGCAGGCAAAACCCCAGGGTTACTGCCAGAGTCAAGCTTCAAGCTCATCACTCACTGTGCCAGTAAAGCCTGGTTTGTCTTTTTTTCTTTTTTTTTCTTTTTTTTTTCTTTTTTTTTTAAGAAAAACTCTCATTTCCTGTCCCTCTGGGCGTAATTTCTTCAAAGCCCATTGTTGGAGAAGCCATCACAAGAGGAACTACTTGGCATTGAAGCTGACCCTGATTTAACATCCGGAGCCGGATTAATGAACAAGTACTACACCCTGAAGGTAACTGTTGCTGTCGTGTCAGACACAGATGGTGAGATCATGCCGTGGTTTCTACTGCACTATGTTTGGCAGAGGCATGGATTAAGAAATATTAAAAAAGATCTTTCTATATCTCTAGTATCTTTTGGGTCTCCCTCCATCATGGACATAAACCATATACGTTCTTCTGCTTGGAAGAAGTGTGAAAGTTGGGACCTTTAGCTCCTGTGGAAAATGGGAATGAGGGCAACATTCTGGTGTGAAAAAGGGGAATGGCATGAGAAAAGGGTCTGAGTGAGGTGGGCCAAGTGCACAGTCAACATGCAGCTCTCAGAATTAGGAGATCACCTTGATGAAAACTGAGGCCAGGAAACAAGAAGGCATCACTGACTGCACTTCTGAACTAGCAGGGAGTAACTGAAGCAAGGGAGCTGGGTAAAGGAAAACCCAACAAAAATGTCAGAAGGATTTACTTTTAGATTGGTTTCAAAAGTAAACTAAACTTGTGAACCTGTCCTGTTTGTATCTCTGTACGTGACATGAAATACATTACAGTATTTCCCAATAATTTTTGAGTCTGTCTACTTCTTTCAACCAAATTTAGCACAGATGTGTAAGAATAAAAAATTACATTCTTGCCTATTTCTTGAACAGAGTTCACTGGGTAGAGGCAAATCACTCATAGAAGAACTGCATGGATATTTCCACCTTAACCACTGGAAAATCCACATTAGTGTGCCACCCTTGAAGCACAAATTCATAGGATGTCACTGGAAGTGATGCTCATGGCACAACCTGGTTTAAACTAACACAGACTTATATCATGAAACAAGTTCCCCATAATGTCACAGTTTTGTCCTTAGTGAAGATACCAAAAGGCCAGACTAGCCAAAGCCAGTTCCAGATAAACGTAAATGGAAAACATGATGAGTGAAAGCAACACAAAGTAAATCCTCGAGATCAGGGAAGACAAGCATACAAATCCCCTGAACTAAGTAAAACATGCCCAGTGGGAAAATATTAATCATTTCAGTCCTACATACTTGGGTTATAAAACTGCACCAGGTTTTGCAAATGTAAGAAGCCATCTAGGATTGGATTGAATGCATTCGCACACTCAGGTTACAGATACACTACATGCTCATTAAAAACACTACACATTTTGCAAACTCTTCTGCTTCTAGAAATGAACTAGTACGAATGAAGCCTCTCATTACCAGGACAGACTGGACACTGTACACCTCCTAATCCCAGCTGTTGGGTTGTTCAAATACCTCTTCTCGAGTAGCTTGACTGGAAATGGATATGTGAGCAGCTCCTTATAGCTGAGGAGACCTGACACTACCTTTCCAGTAACTCATCAGACTAAAATGGTGATTTGTGTGAAATCTAGGTGTTAGAGTGGGGAAAAAAAGGTATAATACTGTAAAATTATGTCTCCCTCTTCCTAACAGGCATGTGCTGCTCAGTGTATCATAGGTGTTGGGTGGAAAGGATTCACAGTGGCATGGAAGGAACACAGGAAAATGAAAATGAAAATGGCAAAGTGTTCAGATATTAAATTATTCCATTTTACACTGCTGATGCAATCTGAGCAAACCAGCAATTTCCTTTCGGCCTCCATTTTATGAGCGATACTATTCAAGCTTTGATAATAAAAGGAACACAGGTGGGTAATTAAGGAGGTGTGAAACACGAACGAATAGCCAGCTTTCTGCTCGTGCTTTTCGCAATGTGTTCTGCAAGGCTATCTGCATCGAAGTGCTGAGTGATTGAGTGACCTCACAGACTGACCTGGGGACTAATTTTATTCCCAAACAGAACAGAACTCAAAAGGTTTCTGTAAAAATTTTGCTTTAAAAATTGCTGACAGGCTTGCCTTTCCAAGACCTGTTTAGTAACAACACTACCTCACTTGTAATCATGCTTTTCATAGATCACAGCAGAACACAGAGACAACCATACTGGGTCAAACCAAAGGTCCATCTAGCACAAGATGCATCTGGCAGTAGTCACCAGTGGGTGTTTAGCAAAGAGTGTAATACGGCAAGTATAGAGTAATCCTTGCCCTTGCATTGCCTCTCAGTTCTTGGTTTATAGACTTGCTGGAGAGGTTGCTTTTTAACCAGAAAGTTGAATAGCCTTGTATGGAGCTCTTCTATACAACTCAATGTGAGTATCCCACCCATGCACCAACCTGAGTGCCACCCCTCTCAAAACTGGCAGGGGTGACTTCCATCACCTTTGGTTGTTTTTACCTGTTTCAGTCTCCTGGGAGAAACTGAGTACTGCTTGCCTTTCGAGTGAGGTGCTGAACGAGATGTCTTGATTTGGGTTATGAGGTTACATTCCAGCAACGGTGATTTTAATTTTTCAGCAATTCCACAGTTGCACAAACTTCAGAGTCACCGATAAGGATAAAACTCAGAAATCCACACTCCAAAAATACAGATCATGCGTCAGAAGTACGGTAACACCTGCGGTGTAAGACCAGAGAAAGCCATGCAGTTAGATGCACTTGCACAGTGTGAAGTCCTATCTAGTTCGAGGGCACTCTTTACACAGGACTAAACCATACAATTAACATTTTGATTTACCTAACCACATAAATATATATATTTTTAACATGTGTAACACGGTTTAATATCTATTAACAGACAAACTTTTCTGAGTATGTTTAATTATATTATATATACTACCTAAATATTACATATGCACATAGGAGAGGAGAGAGTGCTAACAGCTTTTTAAATTTTGTTGAGGAGGCTTACAATGAACAATGTATTTAATCCATCTCAGACATCAATTTTCTTCCATATTAATTTTTCTAATATTCATCTCAGATAAAATGAATTTAAAGCATTCAGAGACAAAACCAGACAGGTTTCACTTAGAAAACATTACAATGAAATTAATTGAGATTTTTTTTCTTCTTCTTCCTGATACAAATGCCTTGTTAAACAAGCAACAACAAACCCACATGCCACCTTCCTCAAAAGATCAACCTCCTAAGCCTGCCAGAAAATCTTACAAAGGTCCAATACAGAGAACACAAGTAGCTATACTGAATCACAAAAAGAGGTCCTTTGGTCCAGTATGCTGCCTTTATAGCAGCCAGTGGCCAGTGTGCAAAGAAGCAGAAAAAGGCAACTGCTGTAAAATTTTCCCTCTGTCCTTCAAGCTCTCACTAAGCAGCAGTTCATGGTCTTCTTAAGCAAGAGTTGCCTTTGGACAAATCATGTTTTAACAGTCTGTGCTGAACTTCTCCTCTGCTAATGTGCCCAGACCCTTTTAAAGACGTTTATCCTCGAGAACGGTGTGTGTACAGCCAGGTGAATGATACAGGGCAGAAGCAGGATGCTAGATCACCCTTCACCTTCAGTTCCTGTGCTTTTCTCCTCATCCAATTAAACCAGAAAGTTCAGTTGTACGATGTCCATCCACACTGCTAATGAAACATGGAGAGTTGCAGTTAAACATCAAGGAGGAGCCACCCTCCTTCTGGAAAGGGTAAGTTTGTTCAGTTCTTTTCCTTGGTCTATTTTGGTCCATGCAAAACCAAGTGAGTGCAAGAATGCATTCCCATTCGTGTCCTTCTCATCACCTAAGTGTGGAAAGCTGGGTAATTACAAAGTGACCCCAATGGCTCCACAGAGAACTATAATCTTGAGATTAAGTCAATTTAAGAAGCCTGATACCAAATATACAACTGCAGCACAGTAAAACCAAAATTCCCTATCGACTATCTCTGCTCATAAAAGTGATTTAGATTGGTTCTCCCCATACATGGGGTCTCTGCTGGTCGTCTGAATCAATTAACAAAACAAATAATAGATTGCAATGTTTTTCTTTCCAGCCAGATTTGTGCTTTACATGAGTGAGCAGTTAAAACATACATCTTAAAATCCTGGAACCTCAGAGGTCCCTTAGCTGCTAAATAAAAGGGAATAAGCAAAGCTCATTTGCAGGGAACAGCAACAAAAGTCTTGTCATTCCTGTTGGAGATGCTCCCTTCAGGGTAGGACTGAAAACAACTCCTCAGATCCTCAGCTCCTGCATGACCATCCCAACACTGACCTTATTAAATCAACATCTTTAATTTTTCAAGGGAAAAAATGGAAAAGGACTGAGCCTTTAACCAGATCCAGTTTCATGCCTTCTCAGTGCCCCTAGCGTGATTTTCATGCCATAAAATGGAAACAATTTACTAAATTCTGCTTCGCTGCAGTCTGATGCCTGGCTGTACGCACAGCCTTGCTACCTGGAGAGATCTGGGCACTATTTATTACTGACTCTCAGTCATCCTTATGTCTCACAGCTCTTCCATGCTGCAATGCCATTTTCCAGCTTCTGTTACCAGCTCTAGCTTTCTGCACTGGCCTTCCCAGCAACGACCAGTATGCGCTGCCTAGGACTGCACTCCCAAGGACTCCAGGAGGCTGTGAGGATCTCAGCTTTCTCTTAATATCAAAAATGCCCAGGGTAGGCCTGATAAACAGAACAGGTTTCCCCACACAGAAATATCAAAACGTTTTCACACGCTGCATGTGACATATACAGAGGTGCATCCAGAATCCGCAAACACAAGCTTCAACCAGTTCTCACCAGCCATGAGCTCAGGACACAGCCTGAGCTGCAGAGCTCTCCAGAAAAGACCTGAACACCCTTAGAGCAGGCTCACGGGAGACAGCCCAGACCCAGCAGCTTTCACACAGCTGTGGCTGCTTTGAGTCCATGCTGCAGCCAGACCAGCACTCAACAGAGCAAGGGAGAGCACACAGATCACAGCTGAGCATGTTTACACCCCTCCTGACCTCTCTTTCAGCCGTTCAGGGCAGACACAGACAATCTACTTTTCTCATGTTTCAGCCTGTCATGTAGTAAATCCTGCTAAGGACGCAGGGTCTCTGAGGTCCCTACAGATGTGGAATATCACTCAGATCCACAGAAACATACAGATTCCCCATGTGCTTGTTCATGTGCTTCTACAGAATTTCGCAGCCAAATTCATGTGAGGCCAAACCCCTAAAAACATAGATTGGCTGATTCATCTGTTACATCCCACAGGACAAACACCAGAGGCTGTTCTCCCATCTGGCAACTGTTGCAAGAAGAAATGCAGCATCATGTCCTTTCAGACACAAAGATCTACTCCCACCTGGCATGTAGGTTTGCTGCAAGAAGGAGGTGATCCCAAAGCGAGTGAGTGCCTTACTGGTGCTGGGCAGAGCATGGCAGGTGGACAGAAGAGCCTCAGGCTCAACGAAGCCTGAAGTTCACCAACATGACCATGCAGATGCACAAACCAGGTCTGGCACAGACACAGGCAGCCCGCTGAAGCCACTTATACTTTGCCTGTGTTATTCCTGTTTTGTTGTTCAAAGTAACTGCAAAGAACATCATTGTCCAGGCAAGAGTAGGAGGGATTTACATCCTTCTGGCGTAACACGGGAGGTGCATACTGCCAAGTGATGTGACTTAACAAACAGCCCTGGAAAATCCCCACAGCTTGTGCAGATACAGGGGAAAGTGCCAGGAGCTCTGGAGAGCTGGCAACGTAAATTCCAAGAGGACTGAGTAGTGCAAAGACATGGACCTAGTAGTGCTCTTATTTATTCTCATTCTTTTTGAAAGCTCAGAGGCTTCCATCACCTAGAAAAAGATGTGGAAAAAAGTGGGCAGTCTCCTAATTATCACACAAAGTCTCTATCGTCATGAAATCTCCAAGGTCTTTACTCTTTGGCAAAGGTACTGGTAAATATGTTTTATCAATTGGCCACTGTAAACAAAGCTGCGTCTTGCTTTGGAGCAAGACAAATATGAAATGCAAGTTAGGTTGATGCCTGCTAGCCAAACCTGATTCCTAGGAGAGATGGGAGAAATGCAGAAAGGAAGATCCTTGTCAGAGCAAAGATGAATAATATCTTGCATGTGAACACGTCAGATGCTTGAGAATCCAACCTAGAAACTATCGAGTTTCCAGTCACATCATCAGTGTTTACTCTGGAGTAAAAATTAGTGACTTTTTCCATTAAATTCTATTGATCTATTTCTTTACCAAGGAGCTTCTTCATCTAAATCACCGGTTTATTGTGCCTCTGATTGTTTAAGAGGATGTCATGGGAGCCATTGAAGAGTCATTTAAAATGCTATTCGTCCTACCACACATAGGCAGGCTATGTTTCCATTCAAAGCCTTGCTGCATGAATTAAATCTTTCAACATAAAGTGGGCTTTGTTTGCAAAATTAAAATAATATGTATATGTATCTTACAAGTTCACAGACTTTTGCAGAAGGATGGCTAAACCACTCTGCTGTTCAGCTGTTTAGGCCTGAAATGCAAAGGGAGTATTAACTGATGAAATCCACATACACTCGTTACAGCTTTCTAAATGGGATACAGGTACAGGATGCTTTTGCATCAGTGGGTGTAAACAGGGTTTGGCAGTTTACATACATACTTATGGATGACTCACTCAGGGCCTAAGATAAAATATCCTTTATATTCCTGACTCTTTACCTAAGGATAACAATTCAGCACTTTTGCCAGTTCAAGTAGAAGAGATTTTTGTGTTGACCTGGGAGGTCCTGGTATATTCTCTGACAGCTAGTGATGCCCACAGTGTAGGTGAAAAATAAATGAGCAGCCAGTCCTGGCAGCAGGCAGAAGTTCACTGTTTGTGAACTGTATCGTAGCAGGATATGTGAGGTACTTCACTGTTTGGAAGCGTGCCTCCTTCCAGAAGATGCCCCTGAGCATTTGGGATGAGAAAGCAGTTTCAATGAAATATGGTCTGAGAGACAGTCCTCCAAAAAAGGGGATACAGCTCCCTCATAATGCCCTTCTTTCTGGCAGCATTACCACAAAACTTTGGAAAAGAGTGATTTTCTGGTTATCCTTAGCTTAATAAGCAACAGAACATAGCCCTCTTAACTATTTGTGTATATTTTTTACTTCGGGAAAGACACTGATATCACAACCTTGGAAAACTGACATTACATGAAATAGAAATAATCCCCTCCACTTTAAACATTATATCCCCAAGATCTCTGAACTTCATAATATTATTGTACTGTCCAAAAATTTTTAAAAGTGTTTCAGGCATTCCACTGAGCAACTAGAAATAGACATTCCTTTCCAAATCATCTCACATCTATGTCCCAAATACAGAATAACAAGCAGTAGAGAAAGTGGTGGAAAAAATATGGAAAAGAAAAAAACCTGTCTTCCATTTTGTTGGTACCTTGTTCTGAAGAGGGAGATGTTCTGAAGCCTTCCAGTTAGAGAAAGAAACATTTCACATCTTCTTTTCAAAGTACCATGTTGTTTTGACAGTTTTAAAATCTTGCATCCCACAAGGTTTTAAGAGTCTGCATTGAAATCAGACGTTGATTTTCTCAGAATAAAATACTTCCATTTGTCCAAAAAACCACTTACGCCACAAATTCTTTCACAAAGAATTTGCTATTTCAGATCAGAATTAACAAATCTCTGAAATTTTCTCTTCTCTGGTAAAATCTGGTCTCTTGAAAGCAAATGAGGAGAACATTCCTCTGAGGGGAATTTTAGCTCTTAAAAACCCGAAGAGTCAGTCCCACCAAGGGTATCAGAGCCCAGTACAGAAAGAGGGAGAACATTCAAATGCCTCACTTTTTCCACTGTTCAGCTTCTCTGGGATTGTTATGTGGATTTTCAATAGGCTCCCAAGTTTGGAGAACTTTTATTATTGTTATAAACTCTGCTCGTGAAGTGGATTTTCTAACCCTTTCATGCTGGACATTTGGCTAAGTTCAAGCTTAGTATCAAGTCAGTTTAATGTCTGACACACGGTCTCGTAGGAACCATATCCTGCCACTGACACAGGAATAGATGTTGTCATCAGATAGATCTGTTCCTCCTCTGCACTTCTAGCAGAACTACCTGTTTTTAATGATGGTGATATTTGAGGAAAACATCTGTGTTGTCTTGCCATGGGACTAAAGTCCAAGAGCATGAGACACACACTGCAAACATTTCTTGGAATTGTGAACTACCGTTCTATTCAGCATCCAGCTGGAGGTCGATATTCGCAAATACTCATGAGCGTAGATCAGCAGATGCCTGTCTTTCGTCTAGAAACTCTGATTCCTGTGTCAACAAGGCCAGGCAGGATTCATGACTGTCTCTCTGCCATCTGTGGTTTCAGACTTCAGATGGCTATGAGACAGCTCCAACTGCATGAGGGAGCTAATTCATAAATGACAAGTAGAGAACCATCACTGAAGTCTAAATGAGTTGAATGCAGAAATTATTAATGACTCTGTTTTTAGTCTATTTAGTAAGATACCCAGCAAGTTGTGTAATGAATCTGCTGTGTAACTGGGGACAAAAAGGGGTGTCAGCTCATCCTGACATTAACCAAGGCTTAATACTTTGAGAACTGGCCATTTCCAGAACAATGACAAGATTATTCAACACTAATTTAAAGGAAAGCAACAGCAATCATCACCATTCTGGGAGAATCCAGAACTGCACAGGACAGAACCATACGGCAGCTTTCACATTTCTAATATGACTGCTATTGAAATTCAGAAATGTTCCATTTCCTAAACTATGACTCAGGGAAGATCATGTTTTAGCATCTGTCCTATTTCTGATCATCTCCTGGCATTGGCCAGGCATACACTTGGGCAGCATCTCCGTGGAGTTTGTTTTCCTTCCAGTCATGTGCAAAGGAACAAAAGGAACTTGGAGAGAGAATTATTGTTATTTTTCCATTCTTCTGGAACTCAATCTACTTCCTATCTCCAAAGCTCTTTGTAAAACAATGGATTTTCCAGTACATTAGGACTTGCCACTAGCTGAAGGATTTTCGCTGCTCCTGGCAGCCCACTGCATTGGCAGAGTTCCCTCTGCATCCTCGACCTGCTGCTGATTGATCCCGGTAATCCAATCTATTTTCAACAAGCCACTTCAGCTCCAATAAAAACAAGGCACTTTGCTGATAGCTGGTTTCAGCTGCAGCTGTTGGAGCTACAAATCTAAAGAGAAATATTTTAAGTCTATTTGTAAAAAATCTACTGGTAAAAATAAAATTTTTCACTGCTTTTATTCCATTAAACTCAAAGGCAAATTAATTACAGCTTCTTTTTATGCATTGTACCTTCTTTATTATTTTATTCCTGTATACCTTTCTTGGTGTGATTATGGTGTTCCTCTAAGTAAATAGGCAAAGAAATGTAAATGTTAGGACTGAATTTCCTCAGGGCTTTGGTATATGTAAGCATGAAATAGCTTGCATAACATGGGTGCTGCAAACACTTCATAGGCTTTAAATCTTTAATGTAGAAGAGACTGTTCTAATCTGCCCCTTCTACAAAACACCAGCCAAACAAAAATCCCATGTCATTCAAGAATTCTTGCACTACAATTACAATTTCTATCTGAGCTGGAAAAAAAACATTGCATTTGTGGCTCCATAGGTTTGACTAAGGTTGCTGACAAAAATAGGGACTGTGATGAGCTCTCCCAAAGTAGTAGCCGTATTTTGAAGACAGCATATTCCACAACACCTTCTAGCACTAAAAAGCACAAAAGGAAAACTGGTATAGGCTCATATATCCTAAAAAAGTACTACAAAGAAGTCTACAATAGATAGCTGACAGCTATGGTAAAATCTGTTTGACTGTAAATTTTTAAGAGTTATTTGTGAATTACTTTGGTTCACTGCAGTAGTTAGCGGTCTTTGGCTAATAGTTTAGCTGTCCTTTTGTTTTCAGCTGTTATCTGCAACAGCTAATTTTACTATGAAGGGCAAGAAGGCAGTAGAAATAGAAAGTATGTGCCAGAGAATTGTATTGGGAAAATTTTGAGAGCCAGCAGAATTTTTTTCATTGGGCTTTATATGTTACATTTGACACTGAAGGGGTTTAATGAAATTTTATTGATTCCAAGGCAAGCTTCCAATGGAAATATGCCCAGATTCCTGGGGGTCTCTGCTGAGGCTAGAGACCTTAGATGTGCTGATCCTCGGCTGTAGCCCTTCTGTTAATGGGTCTGTCCTTCAGACAGCAGACCAGGAAAGCCCCAAAGAAGCTGCTCTGTAAAATGATACTCCTCTCAGCAGTGCTGCTGCAATTGCTCAGAAACTAAAAAGATGGTAAATTCCCAGGGCATTTGTAGGGTGTGAGGAACTTCTGATACATTAAGAATTAAAATGAGAACAATTACTGGTCTAATTTAGTCAAATATTTTGGGGAAAGGGGAATAAAATTAAAATCCTTAAAAGCTGAAAAGCCCTGTCCCGCAATATCAGTGTAGAACAGAGAAACAACAACTCGGAGTTTAAGTATAAAAAAATATTTGTTTGAGAAAAGAGAGAAGGATGGAGATCTGATCACCCAAAGACACAAAAATTACCATCTCAGATAGTTACCTTGCAAAGGAGAGGATGGATACCAGTTTGCAGTGAGGAGGATCAGAGTTGTCACTACCAGATTAACTAGAGCAGTATGGAAGGATGTAATATTGCCTACTCAAGTCCACAGCCAAGAAAGTCTTTTAAACAACTGGTAAGCTTTGAAAATTACACTTTTATCAATCAAATAGTTAGTTTACAGTCTTGAAATACGCTCAGTAGGTGCCAGCTGTATCTATCCATGAACAGAAATTAAATAGTAGAGATCTCAGATTGTCCAGAGAAATGCATCACAAACAGACGTGCTCTCTCAAAGTCTGCAACTGGGAACCAAGTTCTGTTGCTTTTAAACCACAAAAGACTCCCAAGGGCCCAGCCTGAGAAGTTGGGAGGTTGTTTGCCATTTGTGTGTTTGGGATCCACCCAAGACTTAGTTCCCTTTGACCATAAGAAGCGTATTTATTCGGTGGGGGAAGGAACTCTTCAGGTCACTCTACCTTCAACTACAGCACAAGATTTCCCCTCTTGCAGTATAACAAGAATTAATTTCTCCAACCCCCTTCTGAAACAAGATTAACGTAATAAGAGTGCGAAAAATAGTCCATAACTGGAATAACGGCAGTAACCTTCATTTAAGTGACTATTTTCCCTTTTAATGAGTCCTAGGATAGGGAGCAAGCCTTTGAACAGACATGGCAGCATCATAGTCTACCTCCATCCAATGTAGTTTTATTGTAGCACTCCTAATTTTCATTTCACTAATGATACCTTCTCCATGTTGGGCTCAGAGGGATTTCTTTTTGCACATCTCATGAAGCTTCAAAGGAAAACATGAGTTCAATTTCTATGAGGACTGTGGTTCTCCTAAATTAAACTTTTCTCCTTGTGAAGAGTTTAATCCAATGGGTAGTTAGGGGAGAATTTACTACTGTGGAGAAAGTCACCACAGCAACTAGTCATCACTTAACACGTAATTCTCAGTTCAGATGAATTTCATCATTAGCTGAGACAGAAATTAAGGCTTACCCTTGGCCCCCTGTTTGTGTAAACAAATGTTTTCATGGGATTTTCAACCAAACAGATGAGGTTTTCCTGCTAAGGGGTATTTAAATATCCCTTGCTCTGTTTCCAAGCCTCACAAGAAAAAAAACAAACACAACACAACAACCAAATATAACCATTGCCGCACTGTACACTTCACTTCTAAGCAAAAAAAACACCTATTACAGTAAACAGCCCCAAGGAAGCATCAGGTCTCACAAGGATTTTGCTTCCCACATTTACTGGAGCTTGTAGGAGCCCTCCAAAAGAAAGCGGGGAACCTAGGAGCGGAGTAACATGCAGTAAGAAAATACGTCTTCATAGCACTGGCACCCAAGAGCCAGGATGTGAAAGGAGCTGAAATGGTGCACACTTGGGCAGCCTCGCGTCAGACAGTTCACAGGCGCACAGACCGCATCTACTCTGAGCTCACATTTCCTTAATTCTCAGATGGGGTCAATTCCCCTCACCTCTGTGACCTCGTAATCTTGTTTCTACCTTGTCTGTGTTTCTTTAAATTTACCATTTAAAAAGCTCTTTAAACAACTGGCCGTTCAGCAGCAGAAGGAGGGAGGGTAAGCAAAGCTGAGGCGGGAGCAAAATGGGCATACGAGCATATGCACTTTGTTCTGCCAGGTTTTCAGAGGCAGCACTGGCCCACAGAGCTTGCGAGAAGGAGCAGCTTTCACACAGCCGAATCGGCAGAGCTGCCGGTTGGGTGGGACAGGAAGCAGGAAGGGAGAAATTTCAGACTAAATGTACGATGCCAGGCTGCTTGGTGCCTGCACTCTGGATTCTGCCTAGTTTTCTGGAGAAAAAAAATAGATCTAAAGAACCCTGATTCACTTCAGATCAGCTAGGAAAATAGATTACTACTAAGCGATACTTTTTATACCATCTCTGTGGCACAGCCAGCTCCCAACTGATGTGGATTTAGAGAAAGCTGAGTTGGAATGAAACTGCTTGAAATGCTTCAGACCATTGCCTCATGCAAACTGCGGGCAATGGTGAAGTTTGGCTTCAAGTAGGGTTTGTGCAGAGGTGGAGAAATGGATGAAATTAACTTGGGAGAGTTCCACTGCTTGGGTTGGAGATGCCCATTAATCATATCAGTCTGTACCCAACACAAAAAGTTTGCTTGTGCAGACTATCCTCATAGATGTGACAGATAATAATTAATAAAGGCAGGTAGTTTAGGCATGGACTCAAGGCCCCTGCTGTTAGAACACCACTGACTTCGAGGGAATTTAACCCCTGAGATGGAGAAAGATGGTTTTTATTTACTTTCCAATGAAAATTACTTTAGAAAGCAATTCCATCATTTTTCTCCCTCTATAACAAATGAAAGTTTGTGCTCAATATTTGGGCAAGATGTGCTATAGGAAGAGCTCACAAACACCAGTGTGTAAGTTGTTATAAAGCCGCTAATGTTACTACAGTTCTGGGCCCCTACAGTACTATTGCCAAAGAGGGAATTGACCATATAGTGCGGCCCATGAACACCACTGGTTTTATGGCAGAAAGCCCAGTAGACTCCCCTGTTCAAGGTTTAATGAAGCTTAGGATTTCCATGTCCTCTGTGCTCTTCCAAGCCCACTCCTTTTCCTTCTAAAACTCACATTCTCACCTCTACAGTTATTCCTTTTTAGTTTTTGTTCTTCCAGACTCATTTCTCCCTTATCCCTCTGTGCTGTTTACTGTACATAATGAGCAATGCACAATCCCCCCAAAACAGGTTTGGCTGGGATGCAAAGTGGATATCATGCTTAGCTTCTAGATGGATTAATTACTCTGATCCAGTTACACCTCTTAGTAGAACGTCAGTGCCATCCTGATTACATCTATACAGCGTTGCTTTGTATGCTGTGGGTGTGCTCTGACTTCTTCAGTCAAAGCATTTGGCCTCCTAAATCTGTGGCAGGAGTGGGGGTGGATTTCATTCATCTGCTGCTTCAGAGAAGTTAATATATTTCATAGCCTCAAATTTCAGTTGAGAAGCAAGAAGAAAATCTGGTTAAGAAAAATTCCTGAAAAGCAGCAATCAGGGAGAAGGGATGGTGCACACGAGAAGAGAACAGGGTTACAGGATGGAGTACGTTTAGGTATTACTGCACATGTTGAAACTGACAACATAATGCATGTCACGTAATTCAGAAATAGTGCCATTTCCTTGAAAATCAGAAGCTAATATATGCAGCCCTACACTGTGCAAAAATCAATCTTTCACCTTGCCTTGGAAAAAAAAAACATACACTATGATTTATGGCAGAGGAAAAGAAGCTTAGATTTTCTTTGACTTCATGCAGTACTCCTTCCACATGTCTAATGTACTGCCTGCAGCTATGTTTCTTGTGGAAGGTGAGTGTGTGTGTCAGCACTGCCCCTAACAGACTTAGAGAGACTGATGAGTTTTTCTTACGTTCTCAGCTTCTTCCTTTTAATTTTTTTTAATTGCTATTTCTTGCTTTTCTCTTTTAATCCATTTATTGCGTTTGCTCTTTCAATCTGCACACAGTTTAATTGCACTGATTTAAGATTCTTGGACACTTCTTGATGATAAACATCTCTAGTGAAATACTCGAGAAGAATGACTTAGCTTTGTGGTGGGAGCTATTAGTGTTCTGAGTTTGACCCCAGAGGCCACATCTAGAGGTAAGAGAATAAAGTCCTTAATTGCGGTCAATTGCATCTTTGATCTTTCTACTGTGCTGGCCCACAAAAGGGCAAATGATGACATGTCTGATGATTTTTATATTGTAGATAAGCCCATATTTCTAGACATTCATAAATTATTGGCTCCCATGTTGTCTAGGAAGAATTACATAGATCATCAGGTTTTGCAATATAGGTGCATGAACAGTCTTCCAGAAGCACTAATAAAAGCAACACTTTGCAGATCCTCTCTGTGAATCCAAAAGCAGACATGTAATAACTGCTGGTCACTCCCGATCTGGAATGGGTTTGACCTGCTGACCTCAGGGTGAAAGGCTCTGTACTGCATTACCACTCCCAAGAGCTCTCTGACTCCCTCTGAGGTTGGGTTTTTTATTATTTTGTAGTTAACCTCAAGACAAAATCACCTACAATGGATAACATCTGCAGAATGCTATCTAGGCATCTGAAGATTTTTTTGCTTTACAACTAATCACTGGCACTCAATGAATCCGAAGGTTAAAAAGAAATTGCATGGTCAAATACTCACTGCAGATACAGTGAAATCACAATGTGGGGGGAAAAAGCCCTTAATAGATCCTTCCTGCCACTGGTATATTTTTTCACTTATTCATAGGGTCTTGACATTTCTTTTCAAGTAATGGAAGATGTAATGATTTGGGAGGAATTCATAAGAATGTGTTCTTTTTAGCAAGAGATCACCAATCAACCAACTGCCCTCAAAAAATACCCAACAAATTATTCTAGATGAACATCAAGAAAGTTTTCATTTGTGTGATGCCTATAGTTCTGAGATCCATTTTTACCACTCATTCAGCTATTCAGACATTTCACTCATTCATTCTGATGCCATCCCCTGTAGAAGATGTACACAAACAAGCCTTCCAGTGGGGTAGGCACCACGCAAATACCTGCTAAATGCACTCTTCCAAGTTAAAAGCAGCCTGCACTTAGCAGTTTAGTGCAAGCAGCCCTTTTGGTCTCCAAATGTCCACTCTTACAATTCAGAGTATGTTTTCCCAAAACCCAATGTAGAAAATATTGTCCAGCATGACAGAAGTCTTAACCACACACACGCACACACACACACACAAAAATGCAAAATGCAACAAAACTATCCTTTGCATCTCAATGACTTTCTGTCACTGGAAAAAACTATTTAAACACCCACCTGCATTCTGCAAGGAGGATGTTAGTGACCTCAGTGTGGAGCTAGCCACAAGAGCAATGAAAGAAGACCCACTTTCAGTGACATTAGGAGGACTGTATAGGACATATCAATCTCCACCCACAGTAGATCTGCTCACTTGAAGCCATATTTTCCCCCATTAACAATGAGTCTTTATTAATTCTGATTATTTGGGAAGATCTGCTTATGTACCTTTGTATACAAATGACAAATTATCACTTAATGACCATGAACTGATTTCACATTGAACTGTCCATCTCATCAGCATCAAGATGTCCAAGAAAGGAAACTCACTTGTTTATTCCCAGCAGTGCTTTGGGATACACAGACTGCAAAAACAGTGGGAATTAGACATGAGGAAGCAGCAAGATATTTTCCCCATGACATATTCACCCGTCAGTCATTGATGTCTTTGAAACCTGGCTACTGGCCACTGGTCCCTGCTGTGAAAATTCTAGATGTGCAAGAAGAAGGGACATTTCTCCTCTTTGTGCCAACTTTCCGTGTAGAGTTAACTTGAAGCTGCAAGTAGCACAGCCCAGCTCCTCTCTGGCAGATCTCTGAGAGGAGATCCATTGTGGAATTTCACAGCTGGATCTCAGCACTTCATTCTGCTTCATGGTTTGACATTTTGGACATGTTTCACCATTGTTTCCCAAAATTTTCATCTGCAACTTTATTAAAAGAATACATTAAAAAGAAGTTCAGTCCATTAGAGAATGTGTTCTGTTAAATTTCTTTTTCTCAGTTGTTGTGGTTTAGACCCAGCTGGTAATAAGCACCACGTGGCTGCTCATTCACTCCTCCCCCCACCCACGGCAGGATGGGGAGGAGAATCGGAAGACAAAAATCGTTTGTTGAGACAAGGACAGGGAGGGTTCACTCCACAAACTGTGGTCATGGACAAAACAGACTTGACTTGGGGAAAAATCAGTATAATTCATTACCAATCAAATCAGAGTAGGATAATGAAAAACAAAACCAGATCTTTAAAAAACCTTCCTTCCACCCCTTCCTTCTTCCTGGTCTTAAAAACTTTGCTCCCAGTTTCTGTACATCCTCTACCCCCAGCAGTGCAGGGGTCAGGGAATGGGGGTTGCACTCAGTTCATCATATGTTGTTTCTGCCACTCCTTGTCCTCAAGGGGAGCACTCCTCACACTCTTCCCCTGCTCCAGCATGGGGTCCCTCCCATGGGAGACAGTCCTCCACGATCTTCTCCAACATGAGCCCTTCCCGCGGGCTGCAGTTCATCACTAACTGCTCCAGTGTGGGTCCCTCCCATGGAGTCACGGTCTCCTTTGGGCACAGCCACCTGCTCCTGCGTGGGGTCCTCCACGGGCAGCAGGTGGATATCTGCTCCACCGTTACCCTCCATGGCTGCAGGGGCACAGCCTGCTGTCTCACCATGGGCTGCAGGGGAATCTCTGCTCCGGCACACCTCCTCCTCTGTTCTTCACTGGCCTTGGTGTCTTCAGACTTGTTTCTCTCACATCCCACTCCTCTGTCTCCGCTGGAGGTTCTTTTCCTGGCTCCTGAAGAGCTCCTGGCTCTCGGGCTGGGGCCCTGTCTGCCCTTCTTCTGTGTGCTGTGCCTCGGTTAAATGTGTTATCCCAGAAGCGAATCCAGCGTCGCTGATGGGTTTGGCCTTGGCCAGAGGCACATCCGACTTGGAGATGGGGAAGCTTCTAGCAGCTTCTCACAGGAGCCACCCCTGTAGCCCTTCCCTTGCTACCAAAACCCTGCCACACTAACCCAACACACCAGTATAACAGGAGGCCAATGAACAGAGCACTGAGGGCAAACACATTGCTGTAGATATGGCACAGAAGAATAAACCAGATCTAGCAAAAATCCCATCTGATTGAGCCACCTGACATTTTCTGGTCCAGATTTCTAGGACTTCATAAAGCAGTCTGTCTGGTTTGGAGAAGAACCCGACTCTGGGGTGGTCATTTTTTGTGGCAGGAAAGGCAAAAGCAAATATCACTATCTCATGGATGAATGAAAGAGCTCCAGGGGACACAGCCAACAGTACTGTGAGGAGATGCAGTGTATGCCCAAGCTTCTGATCTCCTTTTTGACACATTCAGGAACTAGGAGGAGACCGGGCCACAAATCAGATGGGAAAGTAAATATAACCCCAGGAAGTGGTAAAACCAAAATAGTCAGGGCAGAAGAATGTTCCTGGGGAAATTAGGAATACACAATGTGAGGATGACAACTTCTAAACCAGCCCAAACCCAACATTTTAGAGCAGCCAGATGTTGAGTCTGCAAGCAGAGAATCTCTCTAGGATTAGTCTAGCTCATAGGCAGAGAATCTTTCCTCTAAATTTCTTGCTTTGCTTTTCCATTTTGGAGGTTTATTCTGTCTGACAACCTCACTCTTTGCACTTACGCGGCATCCAGACACAGTGACTTTGGAACAGGTGAGTTTCCATGTTCCGTATTTATCATTCAGGTGGTGCCAGGCTCAGTGGTGTATCTGGCAAGGGCATGCATTTTGAAAAAAGATTGAAACTGGCCTTGGAAAAACCTCTCTTACAAGACAGCTATTGATCATTCATGGTGTAAATAATTTTTCGCTACTGGCAAAAACAAGGGGTCCCATGTATCCCTTTCAGTATCATCACCACTTAGATATAAGGAACTCCGCAAATCAATTCCTAAGCTTTCGGGGGGGGGGGGGGGGAGAAAAAAAAAAAAAAAAAAAAGAAGGAAGAAAAAGATTTAATAACCTCGCTGACATAGTAATAGGGAAGAAAGAAAAAAAAAAAAAGAGAGAGAGAGAAAGTAAAGAAATAAGGAAGTTGGCATTCAAGTTGACTGTGCTCTCTTCAAAGTCCTGGACCAGCTCTGACCATCTCCTGGATCTGGACTCTCTCACTGGAATGGAATTTCCCAATATACCATGGTCATTCTGGCACCTGTTTCTCTGCAGCAGCTATAAATCTCCTTCAGGTCACAGGACTCTCTAAAAGGAAAAAAATTTACCCAAATGTTCTTGGCCTAGGCCTGAAGATCAGGAGAGGGACAAAAATGCATGCCTCATCCAAAGAAAACTCTGACTGACTTTACACTGCTAATAGCTCAGTGCGAAAGGCCGTTTAACTGTGCACATCCTGCAGAGGTTTCTGGTATATAACCTGTTAGACCCTCACCTAGAACATATTTCTTCAGCTTTTGAAGGCTTGCTTTTCTGCAGGGTTTCTGCCAAGCAAAAGAAATAAAGATTAGGGAGCAAAGAAACCCAGTGGCAGCTGTGCATCAGGTACCAATTAAGACATCAAACTAAACCCTTCAGCTCTAGTTCTCAAACATCCTTGTATATAATATTTCTCATGAGGCTGGAATTCTTCTGCGAGGTTTATGCCGGCTTTAATGTATAGCATCAGGGGTCAGCAGGCTTTCATGGCATTCATATTGCTGTTTGAGACAGCAGGGTATGCTTTTTCACCCCCACACTCCAAATAAAAGATAAGAGCATGCCCTAGGTTTTGATGTTACTTGACTTGGATGGAGGGAGCAGGTCTGAACTGTTTGGCATGAAGCTGCATTTGAATCTGCCGCTGGGTCATGCTGGTTCTGAGCATTCTAGTGTCCTAAACCCTAATTCTAGCCTTAACTTTATGATAGTCATTTGGTCCATTACACATTCAACTGAAAAGGAATTCAACTGCCAGGATCAATCTCACCTAAGAGTGGGCAGAGAGGGCAGATCATTGTATGAGAGGCTGAGAAGTCTGCGGGGTAGAAGTCCGCTTACTGTGGCTTTGAGTGACAATCACTTGATTGTGTTTAAGACACTCCCTGGACAATTCCTTGTGAAGCAGTGCATTTTGGACCTAATAACCTGATAACCACTTCAGTTCAAGGCTGAAGTTTAGAGGCAATTGATCAAGATATCTGCATCATGGCATCTGATTTGGGTTCAGGTCCCAAGGAGTGTTTTGACCTGATACCCCTAACAGTCCCAGCTGTACATCACCTGCATTATTCCAGGAAATCTTGTATTTCCTACCATTTTCTGCAGTCTCTTGGAAAATATAGTATAACTGCAGACTCTCACCATGAGGACCCTGCAATGCTCCTGGCACACTAGCACAGTGAAACCATACATTGCTCCCTGCCGAGAGGACCTGAGTCACCCAGCTGTCCTCACTAACAATTAACTGAATAATCCTGCAGGAGATCACTTAAAATTCCCCTCATTGCACTTATAAGACAGCCCTGCTGTGAACAGGAGCAGCATGCTCAGAGTCAACTCCCACTGCTTCATGACAAAGAACAAATTTGGTTTGAAAATAACAGCAGTAAGAACATCTACATTGCCAAATAGCTGAGCGTCCTGGTTTATTGTCAGATCCTGATTCTTCAATTGTCTATGGTGCTTTCCCTTGGGATCCCTTTGGGAGTGGGCTAGCTAATTCCTTCAGAGAAATCTCAGTGCATCTCTAAAAGCAGCTTGTTCTAGCAGCCCCTACCATTAAGAAGGTAGGAGCACGCTGTCCAGCTCCCTGAACACTATCACAGTTAAACAGATCCCTCATTTCAAGTTCCATGATGTGAAACATCTCCTTAACGCGACAACATGACTACTGTTACAGGCTATGACACAGTCTGCAGCTTTTTCCATGCAAAACTACCTGAAATAAGCATATAAGTACATTTCTTATATCTCAAAGCCATAGAGATGTTACATGTGGCTCAAAAGGGACCAAGAAAAGTACTGTGGAGCACTGGACAAGGTCCACTCACTTTGAAGAAGGCTAGCTTTGAACTTTGTGGATGCAAACCACTTTACATAGAGCCTGGAGTCACTCCTTGAAGTGGAGGCCTTTAGAAGCAGAGACGTAACTGACAAAAAGTCTAGTAGGACTGTGATTCCACCAGTCTTGGTACCCACTACTAGATTTCCCACAAACTTCACTTCTGATGGAGAATGGATAAAATTCACTGTAGCACGGGCACACAATATGGTGTTTAAACTGGCAGTATACCAGCTGCAAGAAGGCAGCCAAAGCCTGAATCAGAATAATGTTAGATAGGGTCGAACATGATTTGTCTGCTCTGTTTCGTTATAGTAACTGTCTGGACAAAATCCCTTTTCTGAATTTCTTTGAATTAACAGAGAGAACCTGAATCATTTCAGTACTCTACATGGCAGTAAAAGCCCAAGATGTTTCTGATCTTAAACTAAGCATTCAAAAGCCATCTTCAATGTTTTTCTGAGACATGGTTGAAAAAACTTCCATTTTGAGTTCAGCTCAAGTACTTGAGCAACACAAGTCTAAGTTTCTGCAGCTTTTCTAGGACCAATAAACCAAATAACCATATATAATGTGCATAATTTCTCTGCCCTTATTGAGAAGGCATTGAAAACCTTCCTTGGGGCAAGTTAGATATCCAAAGCAGGGGATGACACGGCAAAATGTCTCTTTCAGAACTACTCTAAGGTTGTGAATTACAAAGGCTGTACAAAAATCTGCATAGTGTTGTAGCCAAAAATTAAGAAGAAACACCAACCAGGAATTTGGGCAGACTGCTGCTGAGAGGAGGTCTTAGCACTCCTGGTCTCTGGCTGCCTATTGAACCATCAACAGTTTGAGTTCACTTTTGAACGCATGCATGATATCAAAATGTGATCTCTGGACATAACTGTTCTTCAGAATCAAAGAAATAAACATGTATTTCCAGGAGCAGCAGAAGTAGTGAAGCTTGGTTTCCTACAGAAGAATGTCTATGGCTAATTTTCTTTGCTGTCTAACAAGAGTAATCTTGTGCTGTAAATCGTCTCACATTACTCAGCCTCTGATTTCCCTGACATTTGTAGCAGCTTGATATTTTTGGAAACTGCACTTCTCTGTTATACTTGTGGTTAAAATAAATCAGTAGATTTTAACACAGTTGGGGCAGACAGGGGTGGGGGAGATGACAGAGAGAAACAGACACATGGAGCATGTAATGGCATGTTTCTCACTTCCTTAGGAAACCAATCTTAAAAGATAAAGATGGCAGAGCCCTACCACATTCTTCTGGAGTGGAGTTTTAATTGGTGAGATGGATGTCAAGAAAATCCCCTTACTAACGAAAAGTGAGAAAAAGAGCTTATTGCTCTTTTATGAGTCATCTCTATCCAGCCCCTTAAACTACACAGCAACTAACACCTTTGTTGGAGGTAGAATAAGAAAAAGATTAATTACTTCTTAAAATGCAAGTCAGATGATGAGGATAAAGTTTTAGAGTGGATAATTCCCCTTTTCAACACCGGATTCAGGCAAAATTAGTGGTTCTGAGTATGATCTAAGGTTTACCCATCAAGTTACTTCCTGGGGTTAAATATATTAGAGAGTTGGAGTAGTTAAGGAAAGGGCCCTGCATATACTTTCGTAATCTGATTTATGTTCTCTTTTATCTCAGACTCCACCTCTTCAAGTCAGCTTTTGACTAACCTACTGAAAATACAGAAAAGGAATACAGGAGTTGGAACATTTCTGAAGACACACATCAGTAATTTACCTGGCAACACTTTCCTAGGGAGCACTTTGGTTTGAAGAGAAAAAAGACAAAACCAAAACCACACACGCCCCCAAACAGTAAGTTTTTTATCGATAAGTTAACAGTAAGTTATATATCAGAGGTTTGTAAACTAGCTCAGTGAAATGAGGATGTGACTTACAGACCAGACTCTGAATTTGCATTTATTTTTCAATGACTCAATTTCCCCAACTAAAGCAAAAGAAAGACATCAGGAACAGCAAATGATTTCTAACATTGCAAAACACTTCTAAGTTTCATGCGAACTATGGATTGCTAAGTATTAATTGGTCAAGCACAACAATGGCTCCATAATCATCTTGATTGTATTATATTTCTTTGGTTTAACATTTCATGGTGTCTGCCTGTGAGTGCTGGGCATCCACATGACATTTAGGAGCCTTGTTGTAGCATTCTGTCTATCTGATTTTTAAGTCTTTTTTTAAGACTCTTGTCTGGGTGAGCCATTGAATCTCAGGGCCTTTTTTAAGCATCCTTATGATGAAGATGTTCGTGTCTACCTCTGCCTCCTTGTGGTTCAACTGCTTGTCCCCAAGGTCAGTCCTGACCCTGAAACTTCTTAAGCATTTTCTAGGAAACTTGGTACTGAAAAGAGGAAACCAACACAGGAAGGCTTCACATGGACTTTCTATGCACTAGCGCTTTAACCTCAAATCATAACTAAGATTACATATTACACAAAAGGCAAATCACCACATAGTTCTGTCCTTTCCTTGGAAGTCCTTGGAAGAGTTAGCCAAGGTACAAGGGGACAGGGCTGGCAGCAAGAAAGATGTGCTCCTGCCTTTTATTATTTATCACCCAAATGATGCTTTGATCAGCCTCTGCAGGAATCACAAACTGCTGCCAGGAGATTTTATTTCCACAGAAACCATCTTCTCCAATTTCCGTGTCAGTCAGCTCTCCTTGGCTGTGCCTGCCTCACCACTGCAGTGTCACTCTCGCTGTTTGGTGTCAGCAGTGGATCACTTCTGCAAATGGCATCTTGGTACCAGCTCTGTGCTAGCACCTGCAGGGTCTGTACCTCAAGAGGAGCAAAAGGACAGCAAAGATCAATATCAGAGTCAACAGTCAATATCAGGACCACATTCAGAGTCAGTATGTTGCACACTGTTTCCAGTCTAATAACATTACTCCTGAGCAGTACCCCCAATCCACTCCCCAATCATTAGGGAACAATTCAGACATAAATGGGCAGAACCCTACTTGCAAAAGGTGGGAGAGGAAAAAGGGACAACCAACAGGAAAAACAGAAGGGGAAAATGAGGCCATGGGAAGCTTCTGAAAACTTGTTGGTCAAGTCAGTGATTTTCAGTCTGTCTGTGATTGTTGTACCGCCAGTCTAATACTCTTAAATGCCCTTTGAACTGTCATCTGAACGGGTCTGGGTCCAGCCTCAGAGACAATTCACTCCCTAACAGAAAGAAGAGACAAAAACAGCCACAGGGAGATGGAGGAGGAAATAGGAGTGAGAGTGAGATACTGACTGATAAGGAAAGATATTCACTTTCTCTGACCTGGCCATGGCTCAGACATAAGTTGGAGTCTTCCAGGGATATTCCTGGGAGCTGCCCAGCTCATTTCTTAGACCAAAGAGTCCAATTTGGAATCAGCTCTTTTTTTAAGCCAAATGTGCTTGGTGAAAGGACCATCTTTTCCCTCTTGCAGAGCATCCTGCCCCTGGCTCTGTGCCAGTGCCACACTTCAAATACAATCGAACATATTTCCAAACATTTTTCTGACTCCTCTCCTCTTGGGAGAAGTTCCCAATTGTTCAGCTCGACCTTGCTGTTTTCCTATTCCCCTGGAAAGAGCTTGGGAAAGCAGAAACCATGCAAAGTTTTCTGATGAGGTGAGATAACATTGGTTCCAGGGAGATTTCAACAAAATGCCGCAGCTGTGTTTGACATCGGTAAAGTCTGGGCAGAAAGTGTTCTGCATTGAATTCTAGCACTCGTTTTGGCTGAGCTGGGCCTTATCCTAAAGCAGCTGTCCATGTATTCCACTGTGCTGTGAGGCACAATCCTTCAATTGTCTTAATGCATATTTACACAATGTTCACAAATATATTATGCTGAAAAAGATCTATCCTTTAATTATCTACTGCAGTCAACCACCTTCATTGGGATCCTGCCCAAGTTTATTTAAGAAGAGAAAAAACTTATTATGAAAATTACCACAGCATTTTTTTCTTTTTGAAACAAAACATTTTTGTATCAATGCATAAACCACAAGAATGATCATCAGTTTAATAGTTTCCTGCGGGTGAACTCTTTCAAGTTGAGCCGTCAGTTAGTAGCATGGGTGGGGAACCCAGTTGGAGGAAAAGCAACAATAATTCCCTTTCACAACAACCCTGAAGGCAGACAAAGATCAGAACTACTCTGGGACAACTTGCTTCACCCTCCACATGTTGTGGGCAGGTCTCAGCCTTCACTATTCAGCAGTGTCAGCATGTGCTGAGGAAAAGCCGTTCTTCAGTCTGTTGATACCTCTGACAATAAGTACACAGTGTTCTCTGATCTGCAGGTGAACAGCAAACATTACACCACTGGATTTGTGCTGCTGCCCCGAGTGCTGAATCATTTGCATGAGTCACAAAAGGTGCTGTTATGTGGGCAATGAAGATATAGGAGAGGGTTGTAAAGCAATTATTTTCTACATATGTTAGTGGCTGGTTTTTTTCAATGCATGTTACATGTGTAACCTGAAATCATAGAATCACAGAATGGTTTGGGTTGGAATGGTCTGTAAAGACCATCTAGTTCCAACCCCCCTGCCATGGGCTGGGACACCTCCCTCTAGCCCAGGTTGCTCAAAGCTCATCCAGCCTGGCCTTGAACCCCTCCAGGGATGGGGCATCCACAGCTTCTCTGGGCAACCTGGGCCAGTGCCTCACCACTGCCACAGTAAAAAAAGTCTTCCTAATATCCAATCTAAGTCTACCCTTCTAAAGTCCTTCCAAAAAACAGATTTTTTTTTTTTTCAGAAAATCTGCTTTTGTTGGATTGGATGCACATATAATCACTTTCTGCATTGAACGTGCTAATTGCAGTCATGCAATTAGCAAAACAATAAATTCTTGAGGGGAGGGAGGGAATGTGCTAGTGCAATGGGATATTCACCCTTCATCTTCCAATGTGACAAATTACTCTCTTCTGATGAAGGCATTGTATGTTTGGGACCTTGGGTGGCCAAAATCTCTTCCAGCAGTGGCCACGTGATCTTCTATTGGCCTTACAAAGACCCTCATCCCCCAGCTATCAGAAGTGGCTTCTAATTCTGTCTAGAACCTGCTGTCATTTTTCATTACAAAACCATGGCTTTTCTTTAAATACTTGCAAAAAAAAAATTTAGTTAAGTGTTTTTATTGAAAACCAGTGGCTGAATTTAGGGCTTTGTGATTTTTTCAAAAACTTCAAACATACATTTCAGCTTTGAAGATGTTTCAGCGCTGGCACTGCTTCCTTTACCTCTGACATTTTTACAGGGGATCTGGACAGAAATGAACATTTTCTCATGCTTTCTCATAAAAAGTAAATGCCAAGTAAATTTCTAGCCACTAGAAGCTGAGGTGCCTGATTTCCAGGTTGCCCAGTTTCAGAGACATCAGTGGGGCTGATGTTAATGATCTGAGATCAAAGCCCACTTTTTAAGATGTCCACCTAAACTTGCCCATTTTTATAGTACCACTGTGACAATACTGTTTCCCCATTGTAATTTGTATTATCATTGCACAAATATGCTTGGAAGAGAGATACAAGAGAAAAAAAATCATTAAAAATCAAAACCAAATAATGATATATAAGCTCAGACAAATCAGAATTAATGACACAAAGCATGAAGAGATGTGAGGAAACAACATGACATGAAGGCTGTGATTCCATATTTCTCATTTTTTGTGTTGGATCAGGAATTTGTTCTGTGTTGTCTGGGGTCCCATAATGCTGGGATCCTTTCTTGTGATGAAGTTCACAGACTCCCACATGCATTACCTGTTAGCCTAATGCTTCTCCAAGGCACGTAGCATGTCCAGAATAGTCTGCCTATCCCTGCTCCTGACACACAGAATAACCTTGAGTGAAAATGCACCCACTGCCTGCACCTTAGCTTCTCAAGGGCTTAGTAATGCCTACAGCAAAGGCAAGTTATGGGGTAGTTGCCAGAAGTTTAAAGAAGTTCTGCAATCCTTTGATGGAAGGATGATAACTGAGCCTGCATTTGAAATAAATTTTCAGATGTCTTTTTGGTAACCCTTCTTTCTACTTCTCTGTTCTCTAAGCTATAAACAGGACCTTCCTTTTTCTCTGTGTAATAAAAAGAAAGAATAAAAGGCCCTTTGGGAAAATGTCTCATTGGCAACACAGCGTCTTACTTTAATTAACAATGCAGATTTAAAATAATGACAGATCTTTACCCATTATTTAGACTAAAGCATTACCATGATTAAATGCAATTTAAATCATTATTGCTATAGAAAAAGTTCTGTTCTGGCTTGGTAAGAAGAGGGACAGAGATATGAATTGTTTCCTTTATATTAGAATAGAAGCTTTCAAGTTTTTTCTGTTTGAGGACCCTGAAAAATTTTTCAGTAAGGATGAAAATTGTTTAGAAAATTCACACGTGGGATCCTGTATCACACAGTACAGACCAGTTTTAGAAACCTGCTTCAGAGGCTGAAAATCACTGACCTACATCATTCTTCCTCCACATCTTTCCATCCACAAGCCCCCAAAGTTCAAGCCTGCACCACGATATGGAGCGTGATGCCAAGACATCAATTTCTAGTGCTGGAAGTGGACTGAGCTTCACTTTGATGGGTGAAAGCTATGCCAGGGCATACTCTAGACCTCCAGAGCAGCCCAAAACCTGGAGATTGCAAAGGCAATTCAACCTTTACCAGTGGGTATTGCTGTATTGATTCTGTTTGGGTGGGTTTTAAGCTGCAGCTTTCAGAAAGGAGCACCATAGGGAAGGTAGCTGTCAGTAGCTGAAGATATTGGGGTTTTCATGTTTGTTTTTTTCTTTTCAGGTCAGCAAATTTGAGTTCTTTCTGGGAAATCCTGTCATCTGCAGACAGTGAGACAAAACCAAATCTCCCTTTCTCACTCATCAAGGAAGCACGACAGCCATGGTCCAGTGCTCTGGCATTGGAGCAGATACTGAAGACTAATTAATTAACGATGCGATTGGGATTTGCCAGAAAAATCTGCTCTAATTAAAAACTGTCAACAGAGATTTGCAGAGAAGCAATGATGATTAGAATTGCAAATACAATTGAGTGGCGCTAACAAAACATGTTACCTCTATAATCTGAACACAACTGTTAATATTGCTGACTTGCTATCGTCCCAGTAAGCAACTTGGGGTCCTGATACACTACATATTTCCTAAGAGATGATACATATGGTTCCTGCTCTAAAGAGATGAGGTCTATTCCCAGCTTACATTAAAGTCTCTCCCTGTTCTTAGAGAGATCATCATCCTATGCTTGAACAAGCAAACATCTTCCTTTGCTACATATCCAACCCTGAGAAGGATTACATGCCAAGTAGCTTATGATGTATAGAAATACCAAGATCACACTGGCCAGCTATGGCACAGGAGTCTGGCATGTTTATGAGAGAGGCTGAAGTTTGTAACAGGGAATGGAAGGCCCCATCACAGAGGAGTCCACATGCAGGTAACACTCAACACACCAGCTCTATGCACTGCACCAAATTTTCTGCTCTATTGGCTGAATTTCCCACTGTTCCACTCATAAAGACAGCTGTGGAGACCAGCACAACATACTTTGGGGAGAAAGAGATCAAAATGCTGTGTGATCTCCCGTTATTGTTAAATTCTGATTTCTCCATCATCCAGTGTGTTAGGGGATAAGGGGGAGAAGGGTATTTAAAGAGGAAAATCTTTCTTCTTGGGCAAGAACAGTCCAGGCACCAAAGAACAAGAGCTTCCAGGCTCTTGTAAGTTGTGCCTCTCTACATGTTGAGAGATGGAGAGTGGGAAGCTGGAGTCCTTTTTTTCACCCTTATTCCTATCTACACTGAGCCTTAACTGGAACTCAGTTTGGGATAGGTTCTTGGAAGAAAGCAAATTAATTCTGTTGTGCTGAAAGAAAAGGGGGAGGGATAGACAGATCTGTAGCTTTAGGGAGTTTGGTCTGTTAGGTATTTTGCTTCAAAGCCACAGTTATTGATGCTTTCCAGGGATTTTGGTGGAGCTCTGAAGGTCCAAAGCCTTTGTGTGTTCATCCAGCATGTTGGTTCACTCCCGTTAAAATATGCTTAGTGAATCATGTCTTGAACACAGACTACAATCAGCTCTTATGTGCCATCAGGTGGGCAATGGGATTTCGTGGTGTTTCAGAGAGTGAGGCACAAAGAAGGCATACCCTAGATCTCCATAAAATTTGCTCTTGGTTATAGAAAGGAGAGAGGAATATCTGGATGCACAAAAGTTCCTTGACCCCAGAGTAAGAAATGCACCCAAGTTCTCTGTGCTCAGTGATTCTGGCTACAGAGGGCACAGTGTGTTCAAAGGCATGGCTGTTTTAATAGTGGGTTTGGCTTCCTGAATTGCTCTGCCTAGGATGAAGTAAGAGCAGGAAATTATGGCCAGATTCTCTTCTTCCTTGGACTTTGTGCTGGCAATCTGAGCCTGCGCAAGCCTGCATAAACAGTTCCTTACTGCAGGGAGCTCCCATTAGTAACAGTGTCTCTAACGCATACCAGTGGCTTTTTAGTCTGCGACTGAGGTCAACCTCATACTTGACTTCAATTCTGAGGGAATGACTCCAGTCCTGGCCAAAAGCACATGTAAGGCAGAAGAAGCCAGTGTCCACTTAATCTAAGGCTGCCTTCTGTCTTTGTTACAGCAACTCCTTCTGCAAAGGATTCAAGATATGTGGGTAGAATATGGAGAGAAATTGTTCTTGCTCTTTCTTTGGCCTGAAAGCTACAGGTAGTATTTTCCCAGATTTCCTATTTTTCCAGCCTCTTGGCAGAGAGGCAGTACTTCTGTATTTCTTCTTCATTTCCATATTCTGCCTTCCTTTCCCCCTCAGCTGTGCTTTCTTGCTTTGTTCCCACCTCCCCTTGTTTTGATGACAACTATGAATGACCAAGGAAATCTTGAGCACCCCAGTGTGTAAGGCAGGCTGCAGGCTTGAACATATATATTCTTGCTGAAGAGGATTAAGTAAATACAGGATTTTATTCCTGTGAAAGTGTAGCCTTTCCTTTTTTACTATCTGGCTGTGCCGGGGGGAGGTTGCACTAAATTAGAGCACCAGTCAGAATTTAGAAATGACCATTTCTTGTTTGTCTTTGTTTGGAGACATATCTTCAATAGGAACAGTCTTTGAGTACATTTCTTCCCACATCATTTTGTCTTGTTCATTGCCTAAATTGCCTAAGTATCTTGACATTTAAAATTTCTAAAGTTGTACATGCCACATTCTGTACTCCTCTTTCACTTACCTCCTTTCACCATGGAAGCCAGGCCACTAAGCAGTTGAAAGAAAGTTGTCTTTAGATGAATTAAGGTGCTGAGAGTTACCTGCTTCTGCTTTAAGAACTCCATTCTGGGTAGAGGAATTCAGGTTTTATGTACAGTCACAGACACATTTATTCCTGCTTCTGCCTCTCAGAACCCCTTTACAGCGAGCCCCCGGCACATCTCAGACCTAACATGCGTTTCCAGAGGGGATGTTTGGCTGCTCCCAGCAACACCACAATTCCCTTTCTCCCCGTGTACTTCTGTTGCTCTTCAAGAAACCCTGGCTCAGGACCTGAAAGAATACAAGTGCCTCACTGTCAACCGCCATCCAGAAGCTCACATCTTGAGATTACAAACCTGCACTATTCCACAGAGCTGCCTAGCTCTGCTGGCGTGAAGTCAATGATAAAACTATCATTGGCTTCCACAGAAGCTAAGCCAGACCAAAGCAGGGAGCAAGGCGCACTTGAAAATTTCACCTGCAAGGTCTTCTGGCCATCAACAGTCTATGGCAGCACTTCATCCATGTCTGGTTGCCGTGTGTGAGGCTGGGATTGGAACTGGTTTTACTCTGACTCAGTTTTTCCATATAGCTTCCCTTGAAACAGAGTACTATTACAGAAATAACAACAGTTTTGAGATAAAAAAAAACCCAAAC
>NW_010144118.1:0-641 GCF_000699245.1 Pterocles gutturalis
ACTCAGCCTGCCCAAAGCAAATAGCCGGCATCGGTGAGGCCAGCTGGTGAGCCATCTAGACAAGACCGACCATCCAGCTTAAACGTGTTCCTACCCTCGTCCAGACCTCAGCGATGTTCAGCCAGAGGGACCACAGGTACTACAGAGGGATTTCAGACTCTCCCCATGACACCCCAGCATTACCGGCTCTTATCATCTCCAGTCTTGCTGGTATTTTGGTTTTAAAAGAAATTAAACAATGACGGCAGATTGCTGCCGTAGCTTAACACTTCTCGGGCTCTGCACATTTTCTTTCTCACTCTGATTTGTTTTCCTGAATACAATAAAGCTTTAATAGCATAATCATAATACTTCAGGATCTTTTTTTCTAGGTTATCAGAAAATACTGGGTACACAAGTACGCAAATATTTCCCAAAGATATTACCCAAGGTACACGCTGTGCTGGAAAAGAACAAGACAATCTCGTCTAGTGAAACTCTCAGCAAGAGCCGTCGTTTCATGACCTGGAAAAAGCAGCTTGCGAGCAGGGCTGTGAGTGGCAGAGAGCCCACAGGGCTATGGCGGGGGCACTACATTAACAGATCAGAAGCACTTCCCCCCCCAAGATCGCCCAAGGGCTATTTTTACCCACCCAGGAATG
>NW_010144118.1:672-3662 GCF_000699245.1 Pterocles gutturalis
TAGGGGCCTGACATTTCCTTCCCTTTTGATGTTTCACTGTCTTAAATCTTTTCGGTTTTGCTGCTAACAGCTGCAAGTCCGTTCCCCAGACTCCTCTTTGTCTCAGCCGTTGCTCCTGAAGCTTACGGTGGCCAACCTCGGGGGGCGGCTGGCCCCATGGAGGCTGTCATGCTGCTGGAGAGGTTGTCTGGGTCTCCAGCAGGACCAGCCTGGGAGCGGGGCTGCGAGCCAACTGGGGCTGCTGGGGCCACAGAGGCCATGGGCTCCATGGAGAAGGTGAGGTTCACTAAAATGGCCTCAAGAAAACACCCTCAGGTTGCACCAGGGGACGTTTAGGTTGGATATAAGGAAAAAAATCTTCACTGAAAGGGTCATCAAGCATTGGAACAGGCTGCCCAGGGACGTGGTTGAGTCGCCATCCCTGGAGCTACTTCAGAGACGTGTAGACATCGGGCTTAGGGACATGGCTTTGTGCTGGGCTTGGGCAGTGTTAGGTTAACGGTTGGACTCAATGATCTCAGGGTCTTTCCCAACCTAAAGGATTCTGTCATTCTACCCTATGGCTCTAAAAACCACACCTACGAGACGGCAGCAGTGTAACAGGCTTGGCACCTGCGTCCAGCTCTCCGGAGTCCCTGTGTTTGGACGAGATGCTGGAAATCACAGAATCCCAGAATGGTTTGGGCTGGAAGGGACCTCAAAGACCATCCAGTTCCACCCCCTGCCATGGGCAGGGACACCTCCCACCAGCCCAGGTTGCTCAAAGCCTCATCCAGCCTGGCCTTGAACCCCTCCAGGGATGGGGCATCCACAGCTTCTCTGGGCAGCCTGGGCCACTGCCTCACCACCTGCACAGGAAAATATTTCTTCCTAATTTCTCATCTAGAAGCTTTGCAGCTGGTGGTAGCCGGGAGCAGCAGGCTTCCTGGTGGATGCTGCCTCGCTCACACAGTGATCCAGAGCAGCGGGGCAGGGGTGCTGCTCCTCCGGGGACGGGGCAGGCACACAGCATCCTCCCTCCCACCTCCACCACCCCACAGCAGCCCCTGCTCTCCACACCAACATCTTAAGAATACATTAGGGCTTTGGAGGGGAAAAAAAAATTCCCTTTCAGCACGGTAATATTTAATTACTGCTTAATCAAAGAGAAAGTCTAATTAAGGGGCAAGTGCAGCCTATTGTATCTTAATGATTGCATTTGTCTTCTTTTATTTCAGAACTCGCTCTCGTCCCTGTGCCTCTGAATCAGATCTCCTCGCCCCGCTCCGCTGTGTAATTATTTCAGACGGCAGAAGGAAATGTGATTGCGTGACACAAATTGAATCTCTGCCTCATGGAAATGGGCGGCCTTTCATTTTTCTTTCAGGAACCCCATTTTTCTTCACCAGAGCTCCTTTCCTGATGCTAGCAGCACGGTGGCTGGGCTGGCTGTGCCAGGGCAGAGCTCAGCCCGGCTCCTGCCCGATCCTCTCTGCCATGCCGTGGTGTCAGCTCCCAGCTCAGTGCTGCGGGACCCGGAGATGACCAGCCCACCCTGAACCACCCAGCCTGCCCCGTCCAGGCCCTTCACACGCTGCCCAGAGGGGACATTGCTGGCACTCACGGTGTCCCACCCCGGTGCCCCACAGTGGCTGGGAAGCTTCGGAGAAAGGCAAAACTCAAGCCAAGGATGACCATGGAAGGTCAATGCCGGCCACCAAGTGCCAACTGCAGATGAGGAGTGCCGGTCAGGTCCCACTCTAGGAAGTGGCTCTTGGGTTTGCCTGGGGACAGATGTTCGTGCTTGGCAAGAGCAGAGGTTTGGAGCGGACATTTGGAAAATCCCCTTTGCTCAGGCAGCAGCACAGCTTGGGACATCACTGGGGGGGTCTCCATCCTTGGAGGGGGTTCAAGACTAGACGAAGTCCCTTGTGTTGGTGGCTGCCCTGCTCTTTGTGGGAGGCTGGAGAGAGACCCCACACCATCCCCCCAGCAGGTCCCCAAGTGCTGGTAGGCAAGGGACAAACCATGGCACACGGCAGGCATCGGCAGACTGGAGCTGCTGGTGTCATCTCATCAGGATGAAGCTTGGGGGTCCTCCAAGACCAGGTGAGCACAGGACTGACTCTGCCATGGGGATCTGATGGCTCCACAGATCGGTCTGAGCATCCTCCCCCAGGTCCCTCCCAGCGTGGCTCCACAGCCATTCCTCCCTGGCTCGAGCAGCTCCCCGGCAATCCTGCTCCCACAGATGTGACAGCTCGATTCTTCATGGGACCGCACCAGGAAGCGGCTAAGGGAACGAGCTCCGGTAAAAATAGCCCTGCCAAAAAGATTGCAGAGCTCCACTCTAAAACGCCCCTTGCCTTTCACAGCAAGCAGACATTTGGGTACAGGGGATGGCAGAAACCGGGGAAGGTCGCAGGCAGAGCCGGACCTCAGCCTTCACCAGCCATGAGAGGGGCTGGCCAAGCCCCAGGAGACCCCCAAGACAAGAGTCTGGCATACGATGAGTTTGCATTTTCTCTTCCTGACTTTTCTTTCAGCACCTCGGGAGGGTCCCTGCTGCCAGTCCAGCACCCAGCACTTCAGCCTGAACCCCTGCAGCAAATCACCCTGCTGCTACAGCCTCTGATGGCAGAAAACCAGCCAGGAATTTTCCCGAGCTGTGGGAGACCCCCCAGCAGCCACTGCCGCGCTCCCCATCGCAGCCCAGCACTCGCTGCAGCAATGCCTCCGGCACCAGGAGCTGCCCGGCTCCTGCACGCACACAGAGGGGCCAGAAATCCTGCCCGTGGCAGCTGCGGGGAGATGGGAGGTGAGCAAAGCCACTTGTGCTGAGCAGGAACATCCCCGGCAAACCTCTCTGAGCTCTCGGTCAGCATCTTTACAGACCTCTGCAGACCCACCACCACCCAGCACCAGCACACTGCTGGATGCTAAAACCCAGGGGCTCGGTGAAGACGCTGCATCCGAGGCACCCTGCAGCCCCACACCAGTGCCCCCCACTC
>NW_010144118.1:3693-5896 GCF_000699245.1 Pterocles gutturalis
GGCCAAGTGACCCATCCCTGCAGCCTCGTCAGCTTGGTGGGTGTTATCCTGCACACCTCGGCTCCCTCTCAGAGGGGTCGGCGCTGGATCAGCTCCCCCGTATGTATAACCTGGCCACCAGCATTTCCCAGCCGACGCGGCCAATGGGATTAAGCCACCCCTGAGAAAAATGCAAACAGCCGCCGACCGGCTGATTTGCTAACAGCTTGTAAATCCCCACTGCGATTAACCAGATCCCATCAAGATAATAACAATTAGGCTGTATTTAGTGCTTCACACAGCCAAACCGCCCGGCACCCAGGCAGCCCGGGTGCCCCTTGCCGGGCGGGGAGCAGGTAAGGAGCTTACGGCAAAGGCACGGCAGCGCCTGGCTGAGTCTTAGTGCTTAAAGATGCTGGAAACCTTGGCCCTGCTCAGGACGGGGATGGTGGCTTGCTTGAGGCCCAGGTTTGCTGCCCAAAGGTGCACGGCAGCGGCAGACACAGGGGGTTTAACTGCCCAGAGTGCAGGCGATGGGAGCTGGGGCCGGTGAAGGGGAAGATGGGCAGCGCTGCTGGGATGCGGAGCAGGCTCCAGGCAAGGGAAAGCATCAATAATTAAAGAGAGGGATGAAACCAAAGCGCACCTGAGCTGCTGTGTTAAATGAAAAGGCGCTGGCATGGCAGGGTGTGCTGGGCAGCGGCCAGCTGGGAGTGGGGGGCGAAGGCGGCGGGGGCTGCACAGCCTCGACCCGCTATCAGCTCACCCCCCTGGGGGGGTCGCTGCACGGACCACTTGGACCCCGCCTTCCTCACACTGAAACCACTGGGATTTGCAGAGGAGTCACGGAAAAAGGACTGCAGGGCAACCCGGCCAGCCCCAGACGATACTCAGGGATGGGGCCGGGAGCCGGCAAGCACTGGGGGTCTCTGTGCATGGGGGGGTGCGCCCAGTTCCCCCCAAGCTCTGGCATCTGCTGGCAGGTGGCCACAGCTGCTCTTGCCAACCTCTGCTGGGTTTTACCCTGCAATTGTTTTAATTTACTAATGGGCGACAACAAAACGGTAATTAACTAAAATAGAAGTCTTCCCGTGTAATTTTGGTCAACGTTACCGCTTGGCAAGTTAATTAAATGCTGAATCTCCCAGTGCCAATGGGTTTTTATTTAACTACAGAGCCAGCGAGCTTCAGCATCCCGGCTGCATACGAACCCCCTGTTCAGGTCTGAGAGCCTTGGATGGAGCCGGCGGTGCCAGAGCCTTCCCAGGCTTCCCCGGAGGCTTCCCAGCCAGCTCCTGGCTGCTAGTCCCACTGTCCCCATCACCCCCGAGACCCTCGCTGCAGCCTCTCTGGCTTCTGGCAGCTGCACGGCCGTGGTCTTCATCCCAGCACAAACCACTCCCCACAATACCGTCCCTAGGACTCTGTCTGGTTATTTATTCTCTGTGGTATTATTTTA
This sequence comes from Pterocles gutturalis, assembly GCF_000699245.1. NCBI lineage: Eukaryota > Metazoa > Chordata > Aves > Pterocliformes > Pteroclidae > Pterocles > Pterocles gutturalis. The sequence continues at coordinate 5,132 of NW_010144118.1, forward strand.
CACAATCGAAACGATATCTATTAAAATACCAGGACAAAAATCTGTACAAAATAAGATAAGCAGCATGAGGTACAGAAGTATCTCGCAAACCAGATCTCATCTCCCAGCACCAAATGCGGTGAATCTCCCAAGAATATTTCATTTATTTGCTGACAAGTACTGTGCAGGGCTCATCACTGTGACAGATGGGTGCCTGGAAAATATGGAAAACACTTCTGGTATCTGAATCAAGATCCAAATTAACAACAAGAACCTCATGAAATCACTTCTCAAGCACTCCTCTCAGCCCTGCTTGCAGGAAAGCTCCTGTTGAGGAGGGCTCCTGACACCCAGCCACATCCTGTGCCCCCTCCCGCAGCACCAACGGGGGCATCTGGCCGCAGGATCCCACCATCCGAGTGTTCAGCATCCTTGTGCGAAGAACACCACAGCTCTGCCCATGCTGGGGATGGGCTTTAGCACAGTTTTAAAGGAAAGGGACTGAGTCATGCTCGATCACCGGGTGCCAGGGCTGTTTCAGACCCACGCGGGCAGAGCCTGGGCTCTGGCTGGGGGGTTCTTCATCCTCTAACCGCTCCCATGCCCTTCCCTCCCCTCGGCAAAGATGCTCTCTGCCGGCAGCCTCCCTGCTGCTCATTCATTTTGCTGCTGCCGGAGCCCTGCCCCATGCTTGCTCCCCCTCCATCCAGCCCGTTCTCCCAGATGAACTCTCCTGAGCCCTTCCAAACCACCTCCCCACGGCCAGGGACACCCCACACCTCTGCC
>NW_010144118.1:5988-6650 GCF_000699245.1 Pterocles gutturalis
GGGACCCTCGCCTATGGACGCCGGGATGCACATCACAGACCCAACCACAGCACGCTCACAAAGAGTGGTTTTAACCTCGTGTGCCACCAGCAAACAACCACAGGCCTGGTTTTCCTGCCGCCCCAGCCCTTATCTATCCTTGGAGGCTGAGCATTGATGGGATTTGAGACAAGGGCGAGGAAACCGCTGCGATGGTGGATGTGCCAGAGATGGGTAGGAGAGGTGGAGCAAGCGCAGGAGATGCTCATCGGAGCCGTGCCTGCAGTGGGAAGAGACCTGAAAGGTTTCAGGTGGCCCTGGCACCAGGAGGGGACGGAGTCTGAGGGGGATGCGGAGGCGGTAGGGGACAGGCAGGGCTGGCCACCTGTGTGATGGGACAGGGCAGAAAGCGCAGGGTGTGCTATTGCTCCAATGGTGCCTTTTTTCCCTAAAAACACCCTCAAAATCCCGCTCCAGCTAGTTGCAGACCTGCCTTGGCTTGCGCTTGCCAGCTGCATCCATGCCTGCACGTGGGTGCTGCTTCTGAAGCTTATGCACGTGCATACATACCTCTATATCTAGGTATATACAGATTTAAAGATCTGTAAATACAAAAGGAGTGTCAGATGCAACTCTCAAATGCTGGAGCAGGTCATGTTTCCCAAGCCCGGCTGTCCACGTGC
>NW_010144118.1:6692-7836 GCF_000699245.1 Pterocles gutturalis
GCGGGGGGCGAAGCAGCATGACCCAGAGCCAACGGTCCCCCAGCATCCCGCCGTGGGCTGCTGGGACTGTCCGTGGGGAAAGGCAGAGAGGGGACCGCACACTCCTCCCGAAGCCAAATTTCCTCGGCCAACTGCTCCACACTAATTGACTTCATTACCACCAATTGGCCGGTATCGGTGCAAGCAGAGCTCCCAGAGCAGCCCAGCTGAACACCACCGCAGTTATTTCAGTCCCTTGCTAAATATAGCTTTTGACTAAGCAGCCCAGTGATGTGTTCTTATCTGTTCCCCAGCCTCTCTCAGGCTGACGGAGCCGCCAGTCCCTCCCCAGCTCTATTTTAGATGTGTGCAATGCATCGGTGGCCTTCACACCGCAATAATGTGATTAACAGTGGCGCAGGGTAACGAGTTTGCCGGGATGAGCGCTGTGTTGCGAGGCTTGGCTTCTGCCTCCCATCTGCTCCGCTCCATCCCCCTTCCTTCGCTGTGCTGGAACCTCTCCTGGTCAGAAAAAAGACTCAGAAGGAGAAGATGGGAGCAGCCACATGTGATGGCTGAGTACTGGGCTGGCTGTCACCCGTGCCGGGAGGGAAGGACACAGGCAGGAGCAGGGGAGATGGTGGTCTTACACCAACAATTCCTCTTTGCACCCAGCCACCAGCCAAAACTACCTGCAGGGGACCCGGAGCAGTGGTGCCTGCGCAACCACCCATCTCCATTACCGGTGCCATGGGGAGGGGAAGGCAGCGTGGAGACAGGGAGCTGGACACCAGCTGGGCTCCCAAGTGGCCATTGCATCCTGTTCCTGCAGCTCCCGGGAGCATCCTCCTCCCTCAGCTCTCCCTTCTCCTTCCCGGGGATTTTTTTCCTAACCTGCTCAGGGCCACAGCAGGGATGCAGCAGCCCCCCTGACACAGCCCAGGGGCAGGGAAATAGCCCCCGAGGCGCTCACAGCCTCCCATCCCGCAGATCGATATGCCGCAGCGGAGGATTATTACAGCTGAAAGTCTTTGACTGATGAGTAACAGCAACGCTGCCCTCCGCCCGCCTTCGAGGAATAGCTATGCTCATGCCAAGTCCGGCTTATTCCACCGCAGCAGCCGATGGCCGGGCTGGTGAACGCCACCATGGTGGGGAGGAAGTG
>NW_010144118.1:7925-19501 GCF_000699245.1 Pterocles gutturalis
CCACGCGGGTCAGGGCATCGCTCCCGTGGGCAGCCCCTCCTGCAGAAAACCGATGGGCTTTTTGGGGCGCTGACCCACAGACAGGGGCATGTGCTGCTCTGCTGCCTCCTGCGCTGTCCCGTGGCTCCCAGCAAGGGTCCTTCCCAAATCTGGCTTGTTAGAGGCTAGAGGCCACCAACTCTTCCGTGTTATTGGGAATTGTGGTGCTAGAGACAAGCTTAGACTACTTTTCAATATTGATATTTCACTGTCGAGCCCACATAATTTTATTCCATGAAGCTAGAAAAGAAGCTTGCCTTAGAATCACGGAACCACAGAATGGTTGGGTTGGAAGGGACATCAAAGATCCCCTAGTTCCACCCCCCTGCCATGGGCAGGGACACCTCCCACTAGACCAGGTTGCTCAAAGCCTCATCCAGCCTGGCCTTGAACCCCTCCAGGGATGGGGCATCCACAGCTTCTCTGGGCAACCTGGGCCACTGCCTCACCACCCTCACAGGAAAACATTTCTTCCTAATATCTCATCTAAATCTCCCCTCTTCCAGTTTGCCTTGAAATGCCTGACCCGAATGCCAAAGGACCAGTTGGGTACAGCCTGGACCGTCTGCCTAGGACCACAGGATAACCCCCCTGGCTCCAGCATGCAGCCGAAGCACCCCCAGACAAGTAGCTCCTAGCAGAGCCCAGCCCTAGAGCATCCCACCACCCGCATCCTTGTGCCACCATGAGCCAGGTTCCCCAGCCTGTCTCTGCCCCCTGCCCATCTTCCACCACCTCCAAAACTAAGGCAGCTGCTGCAGCAGGAAGCACCTTCTGTATTTTTGGAGCTTAAAAAAAAAATCTTTTCGAACGGCAAGAATGTTTCTAAGTCAAAGGATTGGAACTATTTTGCAATCAGGGAAGCATATTTCCAAACGAGGCCGATCGCGAGAGCCTGGGTGCTGTGTGGGCTGTGTGAAGGGGCTGCTAAAAACGGGTACACAGCTGCCCAAAATTTGGAAACGGGTGCTTTTGCAGAATATATATAGACATCCCTCCCCACTCAACATATTTCCTTCCAGTTCATTAGACAAAAAGAAAACCACTTTAAAAAATCAGTAGGATATTGAGGGAGAGCGCTTGGATGCTTTTGGCTTGTCTAAAAGCCACGGGACTGGTTCCCAGGGCTGCGGGTGAGCATCCATCGCCCTGCAAATGGCCCGTTGAGCATTGGTGTCACTGCAGCGCTTCTGCAATAATGAATGCATCCAGCAATAAACCAGCTGCCAGCAGGAAGGGGAAGCAGAGACGCCATCTCCCAGCATGGCAATGATGGTGGAGATGTTTCTCAAGTTTGCTCTGAGATGGTGAGGAGGTGAGACACGGAGGCCAACCACCCCTAGGTGGCACATGGGACATCCTCTGCTTTACTATTTCACAGAGGAATCATAGAATCACAGGATGGTTGGAAGGGACCTTAGAGACCATCTAGTTCCAACAATTTGAAGAAGGGAAGACTAGATTTGGGGCCAGCTGTGACCACCAGAAATGCCCAACCTCACTCAGACCCAACATGTTCACCCACCACCTCCTGCACCGGGTCATCCCTCAGCACTGTGGCTCAGATAAAACACACCCTTGATTTCTCACAGTTGCCACCACTGGGTAACAGCTTTGACACTTATTTATCTCTGTTATTTCTGATCTGGATGTGCTCTCTTTTTTCCTGGACATTGGCTACCCCCAGGCATCTTCTGCTCCCGTGACCGTGACCTGCTGTCCCCTTCTGCAGGGAAGGAGCAGGGGGAGATACGGCTGCCTCTGGCCTGGGACAGCCCCAAGACAGAGCATCTTTCCAAAAAAGTGGGAGAAACAACACATCCAGGCTGGGCACCTGAAGGTGCCATCGTGGGAGGAAACGCACGAGTGCGGCGCTGCCTATTTACGAAAAGGGAAAATCACAGAGAGGAAGAAAAATAGGAGGAACAAGAGAGCAAGTCTCAGATGCTAAAAGCGCTTTTCGTTTTCCTTCTCACTGAGCTTGACTATTTCTCTCTGTTTTAGCTCGGAGAAAGCACTAAATTAACTACCAGCTCAGTTCCAAGAGACTGGATCCAAATGGATGAAGAATTAAGAAGATCTTCTGTTCACAATAAAATCCAGCCAAAGGTATTAAAGCAGCAGAGGGCTTGGTCTGGTTTTCAAAGATTAGCTATGGCTGTCCCAAGGAAGGCAAGCTCTGATTTTCCCATTCTGCTCCAATGTGACGTTGATAAAGCTGTCTGGATCATTTACAGTCCTTACAGACCAGACTGCAATGACCATCACGCAGAAGAGCGGGACGTGGCTCTTGTCCTCCACCGTGCCTCAGCTCCCCGTCCCCTCTTGCCCGCACACAGACCCGTTGCTCCCAGCGCACCCTCCCTGAGGACCCCACTGGGTGCCTGCTCCAGCGCTGCCAGGGATGCACCCACTGAGAAACCGCATCGTCCCACAAGCCCCAACGCTAACGTCACACCTCAGCTCTGTATCCAGCACTAAAACCCACCAGCGCGGAGGCAGGAGTCTATTTTTCCCCTACCGATAAAGAAGTAATATATTGTTCATTTTTGTTTGAATGGATCCAGCCGTGCATTGTAATTTACTCCGTGATGTAGTACACCTCGCCGAGATTTATCAGCCTGCCAGCCAGCCTTATCTTTTAACAGTCCCCATTATCAGGAGAGATTTCTCAGCCAAGGTTAACAGCAGCAGGAGCATCTCCAAACGTCGGCTGCATGATAATAATCCTGCAGTAACGCCCAGGAGATGTACGTCGGGTCCAGCAGAGCCCGCACCTGGTCACCACGGATCCCAACTCCCTCCAGTGCCCTGGCAGGGTGTCGATGCAAGGTGTTTTGTGTGGCCATGCTCCTATTTCACGCATATGTTTGATGAAATAACTGTGTGTCTCTTCAGGAACTGTTTGAACCTGTATGCGGAAGATTTCAAGTTTGCAGCAAAATGATACTTGCAAAGAGAAACTCTGCAGAAAACAAACACCATGTTCATTTTTCTAGTAGAACGGAAAATATCCCAGAAAAGCTAAGTTTATCAGAGAAGTCTTATTTAATCAAAACCTTAGTTTTTCATAGGCACTAGTGTTGACTAAAATATCCAGCCATCCAACGAGTAATTTTCTGCATCTGACAAAAGCAGATTCAAGCTGTCTGACTGCTCTCTTCTCAATTGCAAAGGGCCCCAAGTGTCTGTCAGGCAGCAGCCACTCACTTCCAAACCCAAAGAAAATCTGCATCTTCAAGAGCTTCAGCTTCCTTCCCATGACAAGCTGCTCAGTCCCCAGTCCCCTGGTCCCCAAACCAGTCTAGCAGCAGCAAATGGAGTCTGAACCTATTTCATGATTGTGATGGATCATTTCCAAAGTGTGCTGGAGAGCCATCGGTTATAGGGCTTGGAAGGGGAGGACACCACAAACCCATGTCCTGCAGTACCTGCACGCTCATACAATGCTTTCAAAACTTTAAAAAATAATTACAATATTTTCCCAGGAGACAACCCTACATTGGCAGAGACCGAAAACCCCGCATGGAGGTGGCTGAGGGCACTTGGGGCTCCACTGCTGAGACCCACCAAACCCACTTGCCCACAGCCCTTGCACGTTGGGCAGATGCACCATCGGAGGAGATATCTGCTAACGCTTGTCCCCAGCTCTCCCAGGCCCTGCCAGAGGGCAGGAGGTCACCTCCAGGCTTTCCTGGTTGTTTAGCACTTGGGAAACACAATGCCAAGGGCTTCCCCTTTGGGTGGAGAGCAGCCACAGGCAGACATCTCAGGGTAACCCATGACTCCCCTCACTTCAGCCCTTTGCCTTCCTCTTTCTCCGTCCTGTTCTGTTTCTATGGCCCCCGCCAGGATTTTTGCCCTGAAGTACATGTATTCCTAGAGAATTCTGTGAGCGATGCTGTCTGACCCCATTCGACGACTGCTGCTTCCAAAGAGCCCACGTACCCCGGCCCCAGCTTCAGGATCATGAGCCTTGATTTCAGCCGCAGAAATATTTTAATTAAATGAATCACCTTTATGGAATAAATCAAGTGATAAGCTTGAAAAATTAAGTCTCATAATCTTTCATGCTTCTGTGCAGGTCAATAAACTATTACAGTGAAAGGCTGGGAAACGTTCTAGGAACACGGGCTGTTACAGCGCAGACGGACGAGCCACTCGACTCCCCAGATTATACACATCAGCACCCTGCCACACTCCTGCCTTGCACACTCTCCTCCATCCCCTCGCCTGCTGCCCACAGAGCAGCAATGTATGAGCCTTGGTGGGGCCAATACAGTTTTCATAATCTTCAAGACATTTTAAAACTAGAGATTATTTTCAGATAACCCCTTATTCTAACTTCACTGCTACATATTTTTAAAATAGCCGACAGCCCTGCAGCTGCCACCCGGCGATTGGAGGGTGACCCCAACCTGGATGGATGTTCCCACCAGCGGTGCCAGGTCTCTCTGCAGCCAGGAGGGAGAAAGAGGGGAGATTTTCCATCTCAAGAGAAAATGCAGCAAGAATGAAGCCAAGAAGCCGAAACAAAATGAAATGGTGAAGGCCACATGAAATGGTTGCTTCAAAAAAACCAAATTTAAAAAAAATAATCAGCTGAATCTTTGCTCAGTAAAATGCACCTGTGACGGCATTTCCTTCCCCAGCCACACTTTTGGCAAAGGCAGATAGACGCCTGTGGGACATCTTGGCTCCCCGAAGCCACAGGAGGAACCACCTCATGCAAACCCTTGAGGTCATTTCAGAAGCTCCACTTCAAGAGCAGCTTGGGGCCACTCCAGAAACCTGCTCCTCTGAAGCCTGGTGCTGCTCATCTGACTTCTAGCCTGAAGAAAAACCCAGATTTGTTAAAAACATTGCTGCCTAGCTCTAGTTTGCTCTTCTTTTCCTGATGTCCTGTTTGCTCTCGGCAAACAGATGACTGTTGGTCATACTTCACAGCTCTGGGTAACTCAGGAAATTATGTAAAGACGGGAATTTGACAACTCCTTTGCAGACGCGGCGTGGGTGTTTGTTCCCGGCAGCCGGTGGGATCTGCTGCCGCAGCCCCCAAGCCCCAGCACTGGGCTGGCACGCAGCCATGCTCATCCTGGGTGGTCCCGCTCCAGAGCCGGGATGTGGCCCCAGTAGGACAGAGCCATGGGCACACCCACATTCACATCTCAGGGGTTATTCCCAACCCTATACCTCATTTCTTTGCCAAATGAGAGGGTTTTTGAGAGTATTTGTGCTCCAAGTCAACCAAACCCCACTGAAATCGATGCTTTTCTGCTTCAACAGGCTTGGGAACCAGGTGCTCTTTGTGCTCCAAACAATTAAAAACAAAGCAAAAAAACCCAAACCAAACCCGTGTCAGAGATCAGAGACCACCTGCTAGTTATCCCCCTGTCATGGCACAAATAAGGGCCAAAAGCTTCTAGCCGTGTCAAGGGAAAATGGGAAGCATTCAAAGATGCAATCTGAAGATCCCAAAGCAGATCTCTAAATTAAAAAAGCTCTCTTATCACTCCCAAAGGTGTCTCCATTTTCCCCAAATCCTCCCTCCGGGTTCCAGCGTTTTGTTGTACTGTTGGCATCAAGTAACTCGAGGCTAACTCTGCAAAACATCTTCCCACTTCCCAACCTCACCTTTCTTCTTGGCTTTGTGTTCTAAGAAATGTAAAAGCCACTTCTCCTGCTGGGAACTGAGCAACTCCCATCCCACCCCTCCTGGGCACTCGCTTTTTTGGGAGCAAATGAGCTCTCAGAAAATCTGCCCTTGAGATGTCCAATCATGCTAAGGAGGAGGGTGGTGAAGGTGGTCCTGCGTCCACTCCCCTACGTTGCTCCTCTGCAAGGAGAGCACAGGGCAGGGCATCGAGGGATGAGGAAGGCATGAAGGACTTGGGCTGTTCTCTTCTTACGGTCTCTTAAGGTTCATTTCATCTAACTGTCTAAAATTTGGGCAGTTAGTCTCAGCAAATCATCATCTGCCCCAGGGTACAAGATGAGCATCTTCAGGGTGGGGAGCCAAGACCCTCATGAGGAGTAACCCCTGGTGGGTACCACTCTCTCCATCGGGGTGGAGAGGCGCCTCTGCCGCCTGCCCAGCCTGGGTACCAGATCTGCAGACACCTCAAACCAGAGGAGACAAACCCCATCCTCAGCAGCAGCAGCAGCTTAGAATCACAGACTGGTTTGGGTTGGAAAGGACCTTAGAGACCATCTAGTTCCACTCCCCCTGCCATGGGCAGGGACACCTCCCACTAGCCCAGGTTGCCCAAAGCCTCATCCAGCCTGGCCTTGAACCCCTCCAGGGATGGAGCATCCCCAGCTTCTCTGGGCAACCTGGGCCACTGCCTCACCATCGCACAGGAAAACATTTCTTCCTAATATCTCACCTAAATCCCCCCTCTTTCAGATTATAACTGTTACCCCTCATCCCACCACTTGATCAGGGGGGATCAAGAGCCCCCCATCTCTCCTGTAGCCCCCTTTCAGCACTGGAAGCTGCTCTAAGGTCTCCCCGGAGCCTTCTCTTCTCCAGGCTGAACAACCCCAACTCTCTCAGCCTGTCCTGGTACGGGAGCTGCTCCAGCCTCGGACCATCTTCGTGGCCTCCTCTGGACCCGCTCCAGCAGGTCCAGCTCTCCCCAGCCCCAGCAGGAGATGCTGAGTGGAGGGTCCCCATGTGCGGACCGGTGCTGGGGCAGGGCGGGGGGTCCCCGCACACAGCACACCCCGTCCGCAGCACGCTGCCTTATTTTAGCAGGCAGAGCAGATGGCGGTGGGAAGATAAGAGGCAAGGCAGCATCGAAGAGAAGGCTTTGGAAATGAAGCCCAGTGCTCTGTAGAGGCGGTTTGGTGGGTTTTGATGGTCACAGCCGGGATGAGCTTTGAGGCAGCGCAGGGGTTCGCTGGTGGGGGGCCTACAGCCACGGGGATGGGGAGGAGCCAGCCCTGGTTCCCACGTACCACCAGCAGGGACAGCTGGCACAGGCTCAGCATAGCCTCGAGGAGGCACAGCCAGAACTGAAATAATCCTCAAAGGGAAGCAGAGCCCTCGCAGAGGCTTCCAGCCGCAGTGCCTTGGCTCCACCGCCTCCTGCCCACGGGGCTGGGGGAGCTGGGACCATCCCCTCCCCGGTGCTAACGGGGGTTTGTGCCTGGCTGAGCCTGAACATCTCCTTGGGCTGCCCCCTGCCCAGCGCAGCGTCCTTGTCCCCCCGAGACCACACCCCACTAGTCCAGCTACTGGGATGCTCAGGGAGATGGTGCCAAAGGCTTTGCAAGGTGGATGCCATCCACATGGGATCTGATGAGAGCCGAGAAGCCGCCCTGCTGCCTCCTTCGCCCGGTTCCACGTTCAAAAAGCACCGCAGGCAGGGAGGGGGAGCCCACAATACCCCCAGTCACCTCCTCCCAGATCTCTGCCCCCGCCTTGCCCTCCGGCAGAGAAAATCTCACTCCAGCAGCTGCGCTTTGAAACTGTTTCTCTTCCAAACGCCCTGGAAAGTTGTTTAAGTTGTTAAGTATTACCTGGGGCTTTCACATCGGGTTCTTAATTAGCTGAAATGATTTGCTTTGTCGAGGAACCGCTTCCAGAAGCTCCTAAACAGCATTTAATATCAGCTCTAGGAACAGCCTCGGAAGGGAAAAGCATTTCCCCTGGGCAGTGAGCTGAGCAGCGGGCTACACCTCTGTGCTCCCCCCTCAGCTGGTTTATTTCTGCTACACAAAGAAGTTGGGCAATTTTTAACAATAAGCTTGACATCCCTTTCTGCCGGCGCATGTGGCTCCCCAGGCTGAGCTTTGCAAGCTGCCATCTCCCTCGGTGCCCAAAGCGTGGGCACCGGACACTTTTGCTGCAAATTGCCGTTCCCGGCTGCAGCCAGGCGCCGGTCAGGGAAAAGCACCCGTGTTCGGCTGCGACTGCCCCAGAGAGAGCCGGAGACTTCAGATCACAGCAGGGATACAACCAAGCGCTCACCTACCTGAAAGGAGGACTTTTGATGCAGAGAGAAGGTGACAGCATTGCCTCTAATGGGTTGCTGACTTGTAATTGCTCATCTTGCATACTTTCTAGAAGATCTCACACCTCTAGGTGCTATTTCAAGCAACATATTTAGAAACTCTTGGCAAAGTACAAAATAATAAATAATTTTGGATGTCCTTTTCCACTCACGGGAACGACGTGGTCTCCCGAGGGTACCGCAAAGCCACGGCTGCGCTCCCTCTTAAACTTTAATTTTGTGTCTTGTTTCTCATCCCGTTTCTTATGCCTGGCTGGGATCACCTTTAGCATTTGGGGGATTTTAAATTAAAATTTATTAGGTGGCAGAGCACCCACGCCGATGCTGCTTGCAGGGAGCGTTCCCCATTGTCACCCCCTGATGCTCGAGGTGATGGACCTCAAGCAGACGCAGCACCGGGCACAGGATGGGAAGGTGCTGGACTCCCTCCGCACCCATGCTGGGGGATGGAGATGAACTAGCTGAACTAGGGAGAAAAGGATAAGGAGATAAAACCAAGGAACTCCAGAAAAATTATTCTAACAAATTAGCAAATAACCCTACAGATGACTTGGATGTGACGAAACCTTGAATCTGGTGTTCCACCAACAACCAGCCTGTGATGCAATGAATGCCACGGGAAGATGTTACCCAAAGGTACAGGTGCTAGCACACGATGCAGCCAGCACACGATGCAGCCAGCACACGATGCAGCCAGCAATCTTTGGAGGAGCCAAAGGATGGCAGAAGCTGTCCCCAGTGTGGTTATTTTCTGCTCTTTGGTGCTGGCGTTCACACAACAGGAACAGTTTTTAGAGAGAAATGATTTTGCATTAGAGCAATCGATAGCCTTGGAAAGCGGGGGAGCCTCTGGAGGCACGGGAGCCCTCCCCAGTCCAGCCCCTGGCACATCATCCGCTTTGTGAGCTTCCCAAGGGACATTTCCTAAAAATTCCCCATTTTTTCAAGGAATGATGGCACATTTGATGGAGCGTTTTCTTCCCCAGGGCTTCTAAATACCGCCTACGCCATCAGACCTTCCTCCAGCGCACCCTGGGCTAACCTCATTGATTTATGGTTACAGCCAGAGCAGGGGCAGGGCAAGCGGGAGGGGAGGAAAAGCAGCTGCCTGTCCCCACAGTGCCACGGTTTGGCCCTAGGGGAGGTGGGATGTGCCCCTCACCCCGGGAGCAGCTGTGCCCCCGAGGCCATTGCAGCACTCCCTGGGCTCGGGCATGGCCACAGGTGAACTCTCCTTGCCCAAGCACCACTGCGGAGCTGTCACCAACATTTTGGGGGTCAGACCTCGCAACACTAGAAATAACAGGCAGCAAAGGCAAAGGAGAGCTGGGGACTGCCCCAGCCCCAAACATGGGGGCTGGCTTGCAAATCGCCAACACACGCCAGCCCCAGCACTGGACAAGCCTTTCCACCCGCTCATGGGAACAGAAACGGGATAAAAATCAAAGATAGAAAACAGTGCAATCATTGCAGGATCAAGCACAAGCATCTGTGTTAATGCCTTGGCTTATAATTACAATCACTTACGTTAATAACTGCACCTCCTGGCTAATCCCTCCTAAACTTCTGGTTATTGTTAATGAGCTGGTTTCCAGCCCTATGGGAAAAATGAGACTATGGCAGCATCAGGCTTTGTAAGAAATCCTGTATCAGCAGCAAGGAAGCTGCAGCGTGGCTTTCGGTCTGCCCAGAGCAGCTGCCGCTACCCACATTTTACAGGAAAAAAAAAAAAAAAGTAGGAAAACGAAGCTGTTTCAGTTTCAATAGCAGGGCAGAGATGATGTTCTGCACTGAAGAGGTTCACTGAAAGCTGGGAAATGAATGGGGAGTGGAAAATGCAGGGATGTGTCTTTCCCTCTTCTGCTCTGTGGATAAAACGCAGGCGGAGGAAGCCAGGGTCTGCAAGATGGAAGCGCCCAGATGCCACAACAGCAGGCGTGCAAAGGCTTTTAAGCAGATAAAGAAACAGCTGAGCCACCCGGTGAGGTCAAAGTGACTGCCAAGGTTTGGTACCCGACTCCTCTCCACGCCGAGATGCAGGTCCCCAGGAGCCATCCCAAAGAATTTGCTTTGGGAGAGCAGAAAATGCGTATAAATAATTAATAAAAACACTACTGCTCCTAGCATCTGGGCTTTTGCCAGCCAGCACCCGCCCTGGGGTGCCATGCGGGCACCTCACACCTCCAGAAATCAAACCACCCCTGTGAAACAGCTCCCTTTCAACTAAGCAGCAAAAGTCAACCAAAAAGGCGTTTAATCATGAGTTTCCAGCCAGTTCCTGACCCCGATCTCTGAAAAATTGCTCAAAGGTGGCCTTTATCCCTCCACAACTCGGTCCCGTTCATTAGGAGTGATTCCTGCCCCGGGAGGCGAGGACGGCCAGTGTCCAGAGGGCTGCGAGGGGCCACAGGCCACGCTAACAGGCTTACTGCTGAGAATGGAAACCAGCCCGGATAACATAACAATGAACCATCGCTCAAAATCCCCGTTCAGAGACCTGCACGGGCTCACAGCCTCGGCATGCATCACAGAAACAGCTTGCTTTCATTTTCTTTTTGGTGCAGGCCAGTACCATCCACCCCAGCTCATCAGCCCAGGAGGAAGAAGAGGAGGAGGAAGCAGCCAGCCACTTGGTTCACCCCAGGCTCCATTCAGCTTTTTGGCTTTTAACATGCTGTGAGGTTTTACTTTTTGCAATCAAAGGCTGAAGCACCTTGGCTCATGCCACTTGCCCCTCCTGTTGCCCAGCAAAAAAAACAGTGTGCCAGGCACATTGCACCAGAGCTCTGCTGGCGCCCAGGCATCGCTGCAGTGCTGAACTCCAACTCCCCAAACAATATTAATTACACAAGGCTTCTCTTTCAACGGGGAGAAAGGTCCTGTTTTGCTGGAGACCAGAGTTTGCAGGGAGACTCAAGGAGAGGGATGCTGGCAAGGGCTCGGCTCGTCATCCCGCACCTCCCAGCAGCATCACTGCTCCGCTGGGGATCAGGATGCGTCCCCTCAGCAAAGCCCCGCGGCCATTCAACAGAGAGAGAAAACAAACACCCAACTGCCTGACTCGCACACGTTCACGTGTAACAGCGCTGATAATGCCATTTTTTTGCAGAGATTTTCTTCCTTTGCCCAGTGGCGTTTTCTCCAGCGCTCAAGAGTCCTGCTCAGGAGATGGGATCCCACGGTCCTCACCTCGCAGGGCTCGCCCCAACACACGCATCCTATGGCAAGGACTGAATGCTGGACTACATGTGAAACGTTATTAAACCAGAGTGAAACCCTGAGTGGTTGAGTTGTAGACACCATAAAACTGCCTTTCAGGTCCTGCTGCCCTTGGAGAAGGGCACAACCTTCGCTAACCTGCCCGTGGCTGATGGAGGTCTGGGCTCGCTCCAGCAGCATGGTACCAACATGCCATCAGCGCCGGAGGCTGTGCTGCCCCCCGGGCTCTCCCTGCCCTTCAAAACCAACGATTCTGATGTGGGAGCTGACACAAGAGCCTGGCCTGAGTGTCGCCAATCA
>NW_010144118.1:19532-20593 GCF_000699245.1 Pterocles gutturalis
CCCGCCCCCCACATCCCAGCCGGTAACTCCCATCAGCAGCATCGCTGCGGGCTCCTGCTCCAGCACGCCCACACACCTCACCGTCGGCAGCCCTTCTCCTCGCTCTGATTTTGTTCCATGGACCTTTACAGATGCTAAAGGCTGTGGGATACAACGGCTGCTGGGTTCACTAGGAGGAATCATGCTGCTTTGGAAGGTGGATCAACACCAACAGTCCAAGATGCTCCCATTGCAGCTGGAGAACTGAGCTTCTCCTAAAGCTGCCTCCCCCTCAACCCACTCGGAAAGCCGCTGTTACAAAGCCAATTAAACGCTCGATTAAGTGTCCCAACGTGTTCCCAAATGAAGTCCTAACATGGCAAGTTATAAAAAAAAAAGAAAAAAAAAAAAGAAGAAAGCAGCTTCAGGTTGTATAATGACCTGTGAGCACATCAGGATAATCTGTGCTTGCTCCCAGGGGGTGGAAACAGGAGCTGAACAGCCAAATCCCCTCTCCACCTCCAACAAAAAGAGCAGCTTCTCTCTCTGCCTACCGCAGCTTCAGAGCGGGACTCTGATTTACGTGGCCCCCCAGCCTCACCCTCTGCTGCGGGTACATGCCCAGGGCCCACACCCCTCCACCACTGCGCCAAAGGTCCCCTCCAGCCCGACCCCCTGCACAGACTTCTCATTTTTGTACGTGCAGTGCCTGCCCCAGGCAGATGTTCTCCACCTCCAGCAGCAGCCCCTGCTGTGGGCCATGGGGGTCTTGGGGCACAGAGCCCACCCACCCCCCAGCATCCTGGATTCAAGAGTTGGGGTGACTGCGTCCCGCCAGCCCCCAACATGTCATCCCCCAGGCTGGGCATTGCAGACATGACCCGAGCGACCGTGCCCCCAAAGCAGAAGCAGTCTATAATCCTATGCAGTGTGTTTGGAGGCCACTGAGCATCCCCAGCCCGGCCCCTTCGATCCCACCCCGCCTCTCCCAGGGCAGAACGGCGATACCCTGCTGGGCTGGGTGTCTGTCTCTGTGCTGGGGACTGCTCCTGAGCCTCTGACCATTGCTGGTGCAGCAGGAA
>NW_010144118.1:20605-29140 GCF_000699245.1 Pterocles gutturalis
AGAGCCCCCATGTCTCCCCTCTAATGTCACACTCCTCCTCCCCTACCTTCCTCCAGCATCTCGGGCACTCGGCTGCATCCCATATGCCTTCGGGAGGATGCCCCGGGACCCCCTCGCTGTGCCCCCATGCCAGCTGCCTGCCTGGACAAGGTGTCAGCTGAGGTGGGCATCAATTCCCTGCGAGTGGGGCTCATCTGATGAGTTATGAGGACATCGCACAGGAGTCCAGTGACACTGACGTTCCAGGGCTGCCCCACCAGCACAGCTGCTGGGTCTGACTCAAGGAGAAAAAGCAGAAAATTCTGTGCTAGAACCAGATACACCCAAATTTTGTGAATGAAGTGGGTTTTTCTGCTCTCCAGCACATATTTATAAAAACCCCTCCAATAGCCGCAGAGCACTACAGCAGCTTTAGCTTGTCCTGCTTCCTCTCTGTGCTTTTGCTTTGCCTATTTTTGCTGCCTCCAACCTTTCATGTGCACAACAGTAGCTCTTTTCAAAGCTTCTCAAGGTCAAGAAGGTCCCTAACAAGATGGGTTAGGGCAGCTATTGATCTTCTCTCTCTTTCCCAGAGCGGCTCTGAACAGTGAAACCTCAGCTGGGAGATGGAAAGTTACTCAGGCCCTTCCCAGGTTGGTGAATTTTAATATTCATGGCACCCGACTCGTGAGAATATCAAATCCTCTCGCAGTGATAGCAACGTACATCTGTCTCTGCGTCCCCGCTGCAAGGTTGCAGTCCCCTCCCTCTCCTTGAGGACAGCTCCGGCGGGTTTCTGAAGGATGAGTGTGTGCCACCAAAGTTTCATGGACAGAACACCATCACCCCTTCCAAGCAGATTTGCAACAACTACCAAAAGAAATGTCTACTGGGAAAAGCAATCAAAGCTCAGCAGGGGACAGGAGCTGGCGTGAAGACCTAACCAGGTTATACAGGCAAAAAGCGTTTCCCTAAACCATTCCTCGGCACTTCCTAGGAAACACCAGGATCCATACTGCACAGATGAAGCTTCATCATCAATTAAAGCAGAACAAAATCCATGCTGCTGTCTAACGAGGCAACACCACCTGCCCTTCGCATTCCCATCGTGGACCATGGCAGGAACCAGCAGAGCCTCCATGAGGCAACACCATCTGCCCTTCGCATTCCCAGCGTGGACCATGGCAGGAACCGGCAGAGCCTCCTGTCTGTGGGCTCAGTAGCCCAGCAGCCCCCCTGCTCCCCCCAGCGCCGCCTCAAGCCCCCCACCCACACCGCTGCCTTCTGCAGGACAACAGCGAGCGGTTTGCCACTAATGGCAGTGAGCGATGCTGCTGCGATTCACAGCAAGATGGCAGGTCTCGCTGGTTTGCAGCACCCCTCTTGGAGAATATCAGCCCAAGGGTCTCGTTCACCCCGGTGGGCTGCTGGGAGCCAGCTGTGGGACCTTGCTGCTTGGTGGTGGCTCCAAGGGCTGGTTTATGGGCTGTGGAGAAGGAAATCTACGGTGGAGGCTGGGGCATCGTGTCTGCCCTGGTACCCATGCAACCTCTAGCACTGCAGGCTGGCCTGCATCAGCTGTACTGATGCCCCAAAAGCCAAAGGGATGACTGTTCTAAGCCCAAGTCTTTGCACTGCCGGCTCCACAGTCAGCACTCAGCTCTGTTCTCGCACATACCCGCTGGCTGTCCTGGCAGGATGGCTCAGGAGGATGCCCTGGCACTGCTGGCCCCAGCAGCTTGCTAGCCCAGGAGTACAGCAACACACCAGGCAGTGGCTCCGAGTCCTGCGGCACAGCAAATATGCTCTGGAAAACCAGCCTGGCACCAGGGAAGCATCACTCACTTCAAATACATCTTCATTTGGAAGGGAGGAAAGCAGAAATCCCTTACCTCGCACAGCCACTGTCACCCCTCTGAATATATTGTTTGGTTTTATGAACCATCAAAAACAATCTGCAGGCGCGGGCAGTGGCTTCCTCCGAGGCATTAATCAGCAGGGCTCGCATACGGCTGACATTTGTCCATTAATAATATAATTGCGTCTAAGGGAGGAAAGGAATCTGGAGCTCTGGTGGTTGGTTTTTTTTGTGATTAAAGAAAGGAACAGCAGTTCTTAAGATAATTTTCTAAGTGGCCAGAAGCTGGGAGCAGGCTCAGCAAGGAGAAGCTCAACATTTGGAGTGGTCCTGGGAGCTCCGAAGTCAGGATGAGCAGAAGACAAGAATCTGCAGCAAGCCCAGAGGTAACATCTAATGGGCTGCTGCAGAAAACCAGCAGCAGGGTCCACATGGGCTGTGACAGGCACAGAAAGTGGGTTGCACAGCTGGGACACCCCGGGGTGCTGTGCTCCCCCACATCCGATGGGACCCCGCGCTTAACCCAGACCAGTCTGCCCAGTCACACACCACCACTGGCCCTGGCTTCGGCCACCCGTGCTCCCAGGAGGAGCCGACGGGGAGCCCGGCATCACCCAGCCCCGTGGCAGGAGCAGCTTAATTACAGCGGGTGAAGCAGCACCGAAAACTCCTGAGTCACAGCGAGCTGTTAATTACCCATCCCTAACGGGATTTGAGGGCTCGGGCGGGCGAAGCTGACTTTGTCTCGCACCGTCATACGCAGCACTCTGGGTTTGACTTAAGTTTATGCAACTGACCTGAATATTTGTACCCCTGGGGCTGGGGTATTTTTTTAAAACCATGATTTCTACAAAATAATTCAGGAGAAATCCAGCAATTGCTGCACTCTGTGTACTGTTTCTCTGGCTATCTCCTCCTCCAGCAGGAAACTCTGGGGTCTGACCCCCTGCCCACCCTTCAGCCTGGGACCTTGCTCCTCCTCCTGTCCCCAGAGAGGGGACCTGGCCATCAGCATCCCGCCGAGCCCCGGGGACCCTGCTAAGCTGTCATCGCAGGACACCCGATCGTAACAAACCAGCCTCAAAGGGGTGACTGCCAACAGCTGCTCCTGCTACCCCTGGGGCCACAGACCGTGTCCATCGCTGCCCTTCAGCCCTCCGAGCCCAGGAGGAATAACAGCACCCAGATTCCTAAGGAAAAATGATGCCTGCGAACTTTAAGTGCCCGTCCCTGCTTGTCACCCATCTCCTTGTCACCGCATGCAGGTGGGTGGCTCTGTAGGAAGGGTCTCCCACATAGAGCATCCCACGGAGGAAGGCCACGGGGCAGCCCCACCGCAGGCACTGCCGGAGGGCAGGAGGCAGGTTGTTCCTAAGGCACCGACATCCTGCTTTTACCCCGGCAGGAGCTGGCAAGGCTGCCCGGGAGCCCCAGATGCCAGCCTGGGCTGGGATTGCCGCCCGGCACAGCGCTGAGCGGGACACTCCTTAACCCCGCTAATCCTCTTTGGCTCAGAGCTGCTGGCTAATTGCAATCCCAGCACCAGCACGGACCCTCGGGAAGGGGGCAGGGAGGCATGGCACCCGGGGGGTCACACACAGGCTCACGGCTGCTGGCTCCCACCTGCTCGCTTTCTCCCCCTCCTAGGAAATTTATGTGCTAACACCAAAATAATTTTGGCACAAAACCATTTCTGAGCCCCTCTTCTCTAACCATCCTCTGCTGCCACCAGCAGCACCCCATTCTGCACAAAGGCGGATCTCACCGAGGTTTTTCCACCTCGTTGAACTCTGTTTTCCGCAGGCGTTCCTCCCTGCAGCCGGCCACAGGAGCTGCTGTGGTTGCTCCTGCAGTAGGGCAGGCTCAGCCCCATCCTCGGCGTCCGCGTCTCAAACCTGAGCAGCATCATTCCCAGGGAGCTGCTCTGCTTGGGGCCCAGTTCTGCCCAGCGAGAGGTCTTGGAGTGCGATGGAAGGAGAGGCCCAGAGCTTTCTGGACAGTATTGGATACGGCGATTCACAAGCTCTTTGCAAGAAATACATCTGACCGGGCTTGTGTGTACCTGGCTGCAGGGACAAGGGAGCAGCAGAAGGGGAACGTGTCCCATGAAGGACTCCAGCAAATGCTGTTCCTGCAGCTTGTTGACTTGTGATATGACACCCAGGATGACGCATGCGATATGCATATAACGTATTATAAATGCGTATAATATATTATACATGCGTACAATAAGGAACCTAACAGCATTGGCTAACAAGACCAGAGAGGGAGATACAGCATGTCCATGACAACACTAGCATTATAAAAAGGATGTTTTTTGTAAAGCAAGAAAACAAATGCAATTTTCAGATCTGGAGGCGGTGCGGTAGGTACCACAAATTGGTAAGAGGACCCTCCTGCGCGTGAGGCACCCGTTGGAGGTCCCAGCCTGGCACCCAGGGACCAGCAGTGTTCTTCAGTGAAACTTGTCCCAGCTCCTGTTTCAGGCTGGTTGATTAGGCAAAGGGGCATCCTGCCACGCTTATTTAGTAACACAACATGCATAGTTCATTTGTTCCTTGACACACAACCCCTGGAGTCAATTGGGGTCAACCAGGGTTGCCAGGAGAGCACGGCAGCGCAGGGCAATCACACTCCACGCAGGCTCCTGCCAGATCACTTGCTCCTTAAGATTCTGCTGTAAACAGGCGTGATTTCTTAAATCCCCAGTGCAACAGCCCAGCACTCAGTCTACCTGCAACAGAAATCTCTTTCCTGCCGGCCTGTCACCAGGCTGAGGCTGCAGGGAATTTGGGAGAGCCCCAACGCGCCAGCTCTGCCTCGGTGGGAACAGCTCGTGGTGCTGCTCCAGAGCTGGCTCCTGGAGGAGGTGCGAGGAGGTGGGAGGAAGCTCCAGGCACCTGTACTTCTGCTAATTCACACAAACAACTTATTTAAAGCTGGGCGACGTGTATCATGGAGAGCAAGCAAAAGATGTGGAGGTCAGGCACACTTTCAGGCTGCTTCTCTCTGCTGGTCATCCACAGCCTCCAGAGCCGTGGGCACTGCAGCCCCCACGCTTCTCCTGGGATGCGCTGTCAAAATGCCACGCTTGTACCCGAACTCTGCAAGTGTCCTTGGGAACCATCATCTCTGACCATACCCTCAGTCCTCACCATCATCTGCTGACCATACCCAGAAGGTCCCTGAGACCCAGGGCCAAAGGAAAGCCAGCCCTGCTGGTGGATCTCATGGGAGCTCCAGGCTTGAAGGCATCACCCCGCTGCTCACAGGCAGGATGCTCTCGGAGCAACCTTCACCTGGACCAGACTGCACGAGCACTCATAGAATCACAGAATGGTTTGGGCTGGAAGGGACCTTAAAGATCACCTAGTTCCAACCCCCCTGCCATGGGCAGGGACAACTCCCACTAGCCCAGGTTGCTCAAAGCCTCATCCAGAGCAAAAGCCTTTCCTGCTTTCTGCTCTCAATTTTCTTCTCCCTATTTTGTAACAGCAATCATCACATGGCAACACCTCCACACCCCACTGCTTTGACCAGTTGCCCCTCCTGATGCTGACCCGTTGTCCAAACAGTCAAGACCTGTCACGTCCCACTGCTTGCCCATCCCCAGGGCAGAACCACACACCAGCGTGCAGCAGCTGCTCTGCCTCCAGCTGCCTGCAACAGCCCGACACAGTCTCACCCCACCAGCAGCTGGGACATCTTGTGGGGTCTCTAAAGGTGCGGCTCCTCCCAGATCTCCCCGTCCCCTTCCCAAAGACCTGCTCCAGCCACCATCCAGCTCAACCACCTGCAGGGACTGTTCCTCAAGAGCTGCAATGAATTTAGAAGTCAGCACACACTAAAGCACTGGGGTTAGTGGGTCAGGATGCTCTTCACCCTCAGCGTTATGTGTGATGCCACCAAAGTGCCAGGGTCCTCAGAGAAGTGGTGCTGCCAGCATGCCCTCTGGTTCCCACCCCACAGCCTGGGCTCATCCAGCCCCCGACCAGTACCAGCCTCAGTTTGGGTGATGCTTCCCACCGAGCCATGACCGCCTGCATCCCAGCTTGTGCTCCTCTGCACGTACCAAACCCCGGCCCAAATCTCCTCACCAGTTTTCACGCAACTTCCAAGGGCAGCTTACGGTCAAGGTCCTAATTCATTAAGCAATTAATGGATCAAGCCTTGCTACTTCAAAGAGCAAGTTCTGGTATTCGTGTGGGTCTTGAAGCTTGGGACAAGTTCGTGTGAGCTGCGGGCAAAAAGAGGATCAGACCACAGAGCAATTTTCTCAGAAGATCAAGCAAACCTAAAGCCCGACTGCATTAACAGATCTTGCAATGTTTTCCTTTCCTCAGAAGGTTTTTCTTAAGAACATTCACAGCTCAAGTGTTGCATTTCTTCCCCAACTTGTAAAAAAATAAATCCCATAAACCAACCCATCCATTCTGAGCTGGATAACGATTCTGTGTAAAAGGAAACAAACCCAGGACACCACAAGCCCAGGTGGGACCTCGCTGGAGGTCTTTATGAGAAGGCACGTGGACATCGCAGTGATGAGCAGCGGCAAGAAACCCTAAGACGGACATACGTGCAAGGGTGAGTTTGCCAGGGGTGTCTGAAGGCGTTTACTCAAGAGCTGAGGGAGCCAAGACAGATCCAGCCTGCAAAACCTGACCTGTAATCCCAGGTGTCAGCAAGTGACCCTGGAGACAAGCACTGGGAAGAAGCCACCTTCCCATGGCACCTGCAGAGAGCACAACGTTATCGGGTACAACCCAACCCCAAACTAATTCTCTAATTAATTAATTTACAGGCTGGTGATGAGGAGCATATCAAAGCCATTTCACCAACCCAGGAGCTTTCTGAAGCCTGGAAACATACCATTGCCCTAGGGCATGCCAACGCAGGGCTTCACCCCACCCAAGGGACTAAACACCCGGACACCTTCCTCCCTCACCCGAGGCAGGAAGCAGTGGCAGGAGCAATGAGCAGAGTGTTTCTGCTGAAGACGGCATCCTGCCCAAGGAGGTGGCCATCTGCCAGGCTCCCACCTCCACACACCCTCCGCACACCGCACCAGGAGAGCAGCTCGCCTCCGCCGCCAGCGGGGCCCTGAACAGCAGCAGCGTCAGGAAGCAGAGAAAATTACTGGGTGTAATTGAAACAGCAGGGAGGAGCCAGGGACATTAAAAGTAATTATCCATCACGGAACGGAGCCAAGATTAGCAATCCTACTTCTGGTCATTGAAAGTTCCCATTAACTTTTCCCTGTGCTGATGATACCGGTTTTGTGTTTCACTGGTTGTGAGATGCACCATTTCCAGAAGAAAGCTCTGGGTCTACTACCCTTAAGGGTCTCAAATCACCTGTAGAGGAGGGGGTGAGGATCTAGACTTTAACAGAGGTCTTCTCCAAGTGTCTGGAAGACCTCTCCCTAGCTAGCAAGGGGGGAGGAGGGGGTAGGAGGATGCTCCAGCTGAGCCCCACTTCCCTCTCCTCTCCTCTCCTCTCCTCTCCTCGTGATGGGGCCTAGAGTTGGCTAAGGTGCCTTTTTGGCGCTAGGGAAGATAATCTGGGGTGGGCATCACAACAATTCAGAGACCTCCTTGACTACAGTTGGTGAGAATGGGTGGACCTCAGACCATCTCAACCCCCTTCTCATCTCCTTGAGCCCCACCCCAGCACGCTGCATGGCACCCAGCCAGTTCACACCCAGGCAGCATCACGGACATCTCCACATTCATCCCACGGTCAGCCCATTCCCCTGCCCTGCACCCTGGCACAACGGAGCGGGGCCCTTGCCATCTGGGGAGGGCAGCAAGCTCCAACAGGCCATGGCGTGCCCTCGGCCAATTTGAAATCCTCTTGTTGAGGTCCTGCTGCTTTCCACCCCGTACCAGTCTCCTTGTACCCTCACCATCTGAGGTGAATATCTGCAGAACGTCCTTCACCAGCCTCGTCCCCAGCCTGGCTGTGGCACCCATCCGCAGCACCAGGAGGAGGATGGATGGTGACTCCAGCACCTCCACGACCTGCTTCTACGTCCTCACCCTTGGACACCTTTGGGGAGCAGTGGGCACTGCTGAGGATGCCCTGAACAATGTGGGGCACCATCCGTTGGTCTGCTCCTTGCGTGAAACCAGCACAAAGTCAGCGTACACACAGGAACTCCACGTCTTTGTCAAGAGATGGAGGGCCATTGCCTCCAGCCCTGGGGCTTCCCCCAGGAGGAACCTGGCTTCAGCAGCTTCCTAAAGGCTTTTTTCAACCTTTGAAGGAAAACACACCATCTTTTCTCCATTTTAAGCCAGGAGAGAGCACCGACTCCCAACTCAGCAGGTGCCCGCCCCCACCAGCCCCCTTACCTCCACCAGATGGGGCGTGGGGTTGAAGCCACACATGTTGCAGACCTGCTGCCGGCAGCTCGTGCAGGTGTTGTAGTTGGGGGGCTCGCCGGAGCCCACGTTGATCTCCGCCTTGCAGAGCGGGCACGAGACCCTTGCTTTCGGCACTTCCTTTGGCTTGACTCCCTGCTCCGGCTTGCCCGGCTTGACGGCCACTGCAGCACCAGCCCGGCCCTGCGCCCCCGGGGCTTTGGGACCAGCTTCTTTGCTGGCATCGCTGAAGACGATTTTTGGAGGCACTTTGCCAGGAGATGGCTGGCTTGGAGGGGGGGCCTCTGGCTGGACGGACATGAGCGTGCTTGCCTG
>NW_010144119.1:0-19855 GCF_000699245.1 Pterocles gutturalis
ACACAGTAACGTCGTGTAAACGGGGGGTGCAAGGCGGTGTCGGCTGAAATGCTTCCTGCAGACTTGGGCTGGTAGAATAGGAATTAAGCAGAGCCCCCCTTCCCTCTTAACACCAGGCCTCTTAGCAATGGGAAGTGAGTTTATTTATTTCCTAAATAAACTGGAATTCATACAGAAATATATTTCAGTGCTGGCAGCACCTTAGGAGCCTAGCAATGGAAAGAAAATGAGAAACCAAGTAGCTAACAGCATTTGTAGACAGAAATTAAAACACGCAGCCTGTTGGCTGATGACCTGTAACAACCAGCCCAGCAGTTTGTGTTTAGCTTGTATCCAGCTCTGTGCATCGTGTGTTGGTAAAAATGCCTGAAAAAAATCTGTTCTTTTCAGGCTGTCTCTGGCTCATAAAGAAAGTGGCAGCTAGAGCCACAAAGGGAGGGAATTTCACAGGTCTCAGTTCTCTGGAGAGAGGAGAGGAGCTGTGTGAGTGAGAGGCTGGCAATGTGATCCTGGGCAGTTGGGGAGAGCTGGTCAGTCTGTGTTGGAGGCCCTGCACTGGTTCCCTCTGGGAGAGATCCCAGGAGGACTGGAGTGCTGCTGTTCTGGGCTGTGCATTTATGCACCAAGGTAAAAAGCAACACAACACACAGGGTGGCGAATTCAGCGCAGATACATCTTGGCAACTGTTCCTGGAGAAAAGCTTATGTTCAGACTCTCTCGTGTGAGCATGATCTAGAAAAGTGCTTAGAAAGTGTGACATCCTTGTGTAGCAGCAGAGCTCATGCATGTGAGGCTGCCTTATACTTCACAGGCTTTCTCAGTGCTGATAACTGCTGGGAATCTTGTCTCTGCCGTAAACCTGGGAGCACCTCTCGGGAGTCCATTGAGTTTAATGTGTCACTTCTGAAAAGCTCTTCCCTGTGTTTTGTCATTCCTCAGGTAGAGTTTGCCCCAAGGCCCCTAGCCACCCTCCAGCGGTGTCCCAGGTCAGAGAAAGGGACCGCACACTCTGCAAGCACCTGCTTGTCATGCTGCAGTGTCCGGGCTCTCACAACCGAGAAGAAACCCATGCTTCTCTGCTCCCTCTTTGCACAGGATACGTGTGATGATAGGAAGTGGGAAACTTGCCAGGGTGTGAAAACATCTCATCCTTAAGGAAATAAGTCCCTGTGGGGAGCCATTCCTGAGGAGTGGGCAAGACAGCTTGGGAAGTGAGTCCAGGAATGCGGGACGCCTGCTTGCCAAGGAAGCTCCACGTCTGCTGGCTCAAAAGGGAGGAATTACTGGAATGTTTGGGGGATCCAAGCTATGTCATTGTGAGATAGGAACCGACAGGATTAGGAATAAACCCTTAATGGAGAAAGGTTACAAACTACCCACCGTTTGGTGATCATGGGAACTTGGCAGGCTCTGGAGGAGAAGAGCCAAGGTTTAGAAGTGATCTGGAGCATTTCAGTAAGTTGGGCACTTAGCAGCGTCTGTTTTAAAGGCCTGAGTTGTGTGATGGCACTCAGGAGATCACACATTTTTGTGAACATCTGATGGTTGGCTGCTCTGCCCTGGCTCACTGGAGCAGCTCTCCCAGGTTGAAGGGCTGTCACGCCTAGACTGAGGTGCTGGGTGATGGACAGCACAGAGGCAAAAGAGCCTTTTTCTGGTGGTTTAGCTACATTTAAACTAAGTTTTTTGCCAATATGTCTATGTGACCTGATTTTTTTTTCATATCCAAAACCAGTTCCTTGGTGCTAAAACAATATCCTGGGGTAGGCAAAGTCTGGGACACCACATCACAGCAGCTTTTGGGAAACCTTCCCAGCTCCTTAGCCAAAATAAGGGCCCAAGTGTCTGTGTTAACATCCCTTCTGCCTGACATTGTTTCCGCACTGGCTGGTCAGCAGGTCCTGGCCTTGAGACAATGCTGCTGCCAAAGGATTCAGAAAAGGATCACAGATATGTGTGACTCCCCAAAATACCCAGAACCCTAGTATTAACCTAAAAAGCCACGGTTTTAAAGCCCTCCTGCTCCAGATCACACATGCAGCTTTCAGGGAAGAGGGAAAAAGACTTGTGTGTGCTTTAGCCCCCAGCTGTGCTGCAGTGTGTGGGTGTGTTGTCGGGCTGTAACAGCTGAATTTCCACTTACCATTTCTTGATTCCAGTTATCCAGAACTTCAAACCCTGTAAGGTATACTGTAGCTGGACACTGAACAGAGAGCTCTGAGACCCACTAAGCTTTGCAGCCTTGTCCTAAGAGCCCCTAAGACCATCACGAACATATGATGCAAAAGTACATTTGCAGCATCAGCTTCTGTAAGTGTCTTTGGCTCTGTAAGTGTCATGAGCTCTGTAAGTGTCTTTGGCTGGCTGGGAGAGGCACAAACATGGCTGTGCTGCTGGGGGCACAGGACAGTGTTCGCCTGAAGCAGTTGTGTAGTAAGACTGGTAATTTGCTTTGAAAGTACACCTTGGAACTCGGTTTGAAGAGCGTGAAAAGGAAGAAGGATTAACAGGATGAGGGGAAGAGCTTTTCGATTAGTAGGAGTTTGCTGGGTCAGAGAGTTGCATGTCCATTCCGACACAGAAGCAGAGAGCAGGTCCCACCTAGTTACTACATATGAGTGTGTTTAGCAAAAAAAAGCCTTTTTTTCCTGTAGAATTAGGTGGGTTTTCAAGGACGCAGAGCTCTGATTTCCTAACAGGGTAAGATCTGTTTCAGGCAATACTCTTGAGGGAGCCTGGGCAGCACGATGGTGGGGGTGGCTAAGGAAAAGGCGCTGTTGCTTGTATGAGGAGTTTCAGGATACCTTCATAAATGATGGCTCAGCCATGGAACAGTGGGGATTTCCTTTGTTCTGAATTAATGTATCTGTCCTGGCTTCTCCCACCCAGACACCTTGGATGTAGTCACTGACTTGCAGAACAAATTCCGAAGGTCTGTGAGGATTGGCATGATGCTGACAACCTAAAACAAATATTGAAGTGAAGGGCTGGTTTCAAAAAACCAAATGTTTTGAAGTGTTTAATGTATGACCAAATACTAGGACAGGTGGATAGTGAATCTCTTGGATTTGGGGTTCAGTTCCTAGAGCCTGTTTTTCATGGAGTTGTGGTGTCTGCCTAATGAGGAACCTGTTGCACAGGTGGAATTTGAGCCAGAAGACTTGATAAGACTTTGGATTACAGGGCACCGGATGTTAGGAAACCACAGATACCAGCTTATACATGCATATCCATAGAAATTCCTGCTCTTTGGCTTTTGAACTTATTTGTACTCGGTTCAAAGACTGCCTATGGAAATTGAGAGGGACAGTACCAGAGAGGGAGAGAGAGGTTGAGAAGGATGGGCTCTGGGAACAGAGCAGAGAGACAGAGACTGGCTTCTCCCCAAGAGCTATGAGCAGGAGAGAGACTGGGTGACATTTGGAGTGCGAGGAGGAGTGGTGGTCCTGGAATGCAGGATGATGCTGGGTAGAGGCAAAGGAAAAGCTGGACATGGAAGAGTTGGAGGGGAAAATGGACAGGTTTCAGTGGGCTGTGAGTGCCAGGCTGCAAATATCTATGGGAGGAAAACAATCATAGGAAATTAACTTTCCATGGCCAGCTTTATACTGTAAGTTCTTTGCTACAAGGTCTGTAATTGCCTTGGTTTCCATAACACACACAACTTCTCCACTATTTGATGTCATCCTAGAGCACTTTACCAAGGAGACAGCAAGATTCTCAGACCTAAAGCAAACAGAGAAATAAAGTGACTCATTAGGTTTCATCAGTGATTCTCTGGCAGGTGATGTGGGATGTGAATTCAAACTCAAAAATGCAGAAAATTTATTACATATAATAATTCTGTGTATTGGCATGATTCCATAGTGATGTACTAATAACTGTAAAGATATACAAAAAATTATTTATTTTCTTGAGGTTTTCAAAGAAGACTGTCTGACAAAACTAAAGTCTAGGCAGAAGGATGTGACCTCTACTTAGGAAAGGTTTACCCAAAGACTAAAATTCTTCAAGTCATGGCCATCTTGAAGCTTGTAGGGAAGGGATAAGAGAATGGCGTTTGAAAGAAAAAAAGCCCCTGTTTGTTAGTTTTATTAGGAAGGCATTTTAATGATAATTTTCCCCTCTGTTCTTTCACAGAGTGATAAGAATCTCTTTTCTTCTTGTTTCTTGGAGGGCACTGGAAGGCATCATGGGTCAGCTAGACTGCCCTTTATCCTCTCCCATCCATCATGGTTCTGGCTGGTGATGGGTTCAAGGTGTTGCAGGTTTGAGATCCTAAGCAGTTCCTAATGCCTCCTCCACAGTCTGAAGCCTGCCTTGTTTTTTCAGTAATCCAACCTTTCCCCTTCACCCACAAGAGAGTTTAAAGCATCTGCTACCACAGCTTTCTGAAGAGAATCGGGAAACTGATAAAGAGTTTTCGTTGTGCTTTGATTTCCAGGGGAAAATTTCATCCTAGTAATAGTGGCACACTAGTACTTTTTTCTTAAAGGGTAAAAAGGAAGCATGAAAAATCCCAAGAAAATAACTTCTAGCTGGCTTCAGAACTGTAATAAAGGAAAATAGAGTGCAATCATTAATGTGCCCAAAGATTTTATTTTTCAGGGTCATAGATGAGATGTGGAAGTTAAATTCTACCTTATGCAGCCAAACAACTTTAATGACTTCTGAATTGTCATGTCTCACTATAAACCAGGACTGCTTATATATTAGCTCAAAGTGTTTAGCTCAGTCCAAAGGGACTGAGAAGAAACTGAGAATGACATTGTCAGTACCTCAGCACCAAGGTTGTGAAGCAAACCCCAAGGCTTCCAAATGCTACATCAAGACAATTTTTTACTTCCCAATCATGCCTTGCTTTAACAGCACACAGTCTGATGAGCTACCACAGGGGCACCTGAGAACGGTAGGGAGAGAATGTAATCCCTGATTTGTTCCCTGTTCAGCATCACACCCTTGCCGCTGTTTAACTTTGCCTGAACTTTAGCGGGATAATTGGTGTTTAACATCTGTATTATACATCCTTCTTGAGAATGGTGTTGACAGTGCAGCCTCTGACACAGCCTGAATGGTAAATATGCTGTGGGGTGCCCTGCCCAAGATAGAAATCTCTGATCTTTCCTCCAGCCAGACTTGCCTGTTTCCTTTCTGACTGAGGTGTAACTTCTGAGTGAGCTGTAAAATTATGGTATTGCTGCTGTAAATGTGAACAGACAGAAACATGTGTAGATGTTAAGCAGGGAGAGCTTGCCAAACAGATCCTTATGCCACTGCCTTGAACTTAAATGACAGTGAGATTATAAACCTCAGTACTCTAGACTGCAGGGTAATTCTTTTGGGACCAAGCATGCTATGTCTGGATCAACCTGGTCCCGGGTCTCAGTGGATTTTTGTGAAAGTATGGTTGAAGATTTAAAATGCAAACCATCACAGGTACAATGATGTCAAAACTCCTCCCTGTCCCTTGAAATGATCCCTAGACACCAGGCTGCCGACGGCCGGATCTGGCAGGGTCTGAGCCATGTGCTTGGAAAGGCTCCATAAATCTTGCTCACACCTTTGGAGCACTCCTTCTGCTCTCAGGCTGCAAAGGGAGCTTTCTGCAGGATCCCTTTGTGCAGAGTGTGCAGACAATGACATTTTTGTCTTGGTTTTCATTTCATATTATTGCACCAGTTGTCCTGGATAAGATCATAAACTTGTCCTCACTGGTAATGTGCTTTCACAACGTCTGGAGGGGGCGGGAGGAGGTTAAAATTAATGCACCTCCTAGCATGAAATTATTCATGGCTCAACACTTGTAATTACCAGAGCCAGTTTTAGGAAGCCCATAGTTATGAGGAATTTGATATTTTAAGACTTAAAACAAATGTTTTACAAGCTTTATCTTTTGCCGATTGCAGCATACATTATAGTCTGGTACAATTGCAGTGTATGTGTACCATCCCCAGCCATTCCCATCAGCTGATCACACCTGTCAGTCATTCATCACCGAACCAGTGCCCGATAGATAATAAAATTCAATTGGCAGCGGGGGTGGGGGGAGGTCAGCCCAGCCATTGTGCTAATTCCCCACCAGAGCAGCAGCTCCTGCAGGCCCAAGGCATCCTGTGCAAAGTTCAAAGCTTTTGGAAAAAGCAATCAGATCAGACCAATTAGGGCCTGTCTGCCTACACTGACAACTGTGTCAGGAGACCCGTTCACCCCATTCCCTCCTGGGCATGCCCTGACCGCAGTACTGCCCTGGCTTCAGGCTCCTCTTGCCATCCCAGGCGTGTTCTGACATAACCCTGTTGCAATTCCTCATCATTCCCATTAATGCAGGAGCAGAATTTGGCCCCCAGTGCCATGTTACAGCGAAGAAGGGACTGGCTGTAGGCTGAATGGGGAGTAGGGCTTAATTCAATATTTAATCCACGTTCTTAAATCGTGTATCATATTACCACATTTTAATTCCCTTTGTTATTCCATGATTTGTTATGTGTTCTGGGGGACTCCCACACAACTTCTGAGTGCTTCTGCAGCTGAGTCAAAGTGATTCTGCTCTCACTGGAGACCGAAATACCACAGACGTGCAGGGTTCCTGTGGGTGTGTTTTCACACCAAGACTTGCAGCTTCTTTTCCCTTGTAGAGCAGGCGGCTGGCCCGGCCAGTGCCTGAGCACCATTACTGCTGGGTTCTTCTGCCACCAAGTAGTGCTACTCTGCTTCCCTCTCCCACCATTTGTTCAGTGAAAAGGGATTTGGAGTTCAGCTTGTATTAGGAGATTGTGGTGTTGCATCACTATCAGGTAAATAAATACTTTTGACCTTATTTAACAGCTAGAGGATGTGCATTTAGCTTCAGCTGTCCCCTTCACATTCTTCTTGCACTTTCAAACCAGGAAATGTATGAGTGTCTCAGACCTGTCTGTAAATGTTAATAAGTCAATTTTGAACTATGTGTTCCAGGTTACCTGGACTTTTGGCAGTGGCTGAAAAAAGCCCCCAAACTGTTTATTGTGTCAGAGTTCCTTTGCTTCATGGTTATGATTTGGGCTGTGAAAGGGAAATGGGTCAGAGCTATTGTTCCTATTTGTGTATCTTGGCATCTTTGAGGGGATCCAGCAAATTAGAAGAGGATCCCTTAGGCTGCAATATTATCACCAGAAAGAAAAGCTGGTTGTATTTTGTATTTTCTACTTACCCAATGTAAGCTGTTACTAAATGACAAATAGGGCAGTTGATTGTTAGTGATTGCTGCAGGGTCCAGGAGGTCCTCCAAAACATTCTGTGACATCTTCCTCTCATCTGCTCATAACTGTTTATAATATATCCTACTTATAGGTATAAAATGTGTGGTTTTAAATGTTTACACCCTCTTTAGAAGCCATTTATAAATGGGACCTTCATATGAAACACTGACAAAATGATCCAGTATTACAGCATCACAAACGAAACCAGTATTTATGGAGAACCACATCCACTGACAAATTCAAGCTTTTGAGGGCTGCGTGGTTTTTCTGGAATGAAGAAGGAAGCAGCCTGGATTGGGGAGTGCAGTGCTCAGGCACCACCAGCCTTTACAACAGAATAGCCTATCTCTTCTCCTGGGGAAGGCCTGTCCCTTTTCTGTTTTACAAATGAGAAACTCAGTTGATCAGGAAAAAAAAATCCTTCTCTCTGTTTTTCAGTTAATGCTCACTTTGCCACAAGTGTAGGACTCACACAGGCTGTATGATGTGTCTGGATATCACAGAAAAAAAATCATTAAAATGTATACTGATGAAAATTAAGGATAATACAACAAAGTACCAAGCTATTAGTTCCCTAATGAGCACAATGATGCAGCCTCTTGCCAGGCTGTAAATCCAGAGGCCAGTCTGCCAGAGGAGTGTACACAAGGCATTAATATACACCACGGAAGAGAAGGAATTAAAAATTATTTAAGACAATATTGTGTACTCATGCTGAGATACTCTGAGGGCAGCCAAACAGCATCACTCTGAGATTTATTTTATTCTAGGAAGGAGAACTCCTGGAAACAGTGCGTATGAGAACTACACGGGCAGAAAAACACAGTCCCATCCAGACATTTTGAGTTAATGCCGTGGCCAAGTGTTTGGATTTTAAAATGCCTGTCCCAGTTTCAGGCTACCAGATGCCAACTCCCATCTTTCCAGGAGCAGGACTTGACCCTTTGTAGGAGGACCTGTCAAGATCTCTGCTTTAATCATCCCAAATGGCCAAAAGAAAAATCAATCTATCATACTGAGAAAAAACTTTTGAGATCACCCCTCAAGGAGGATTGCAAGTAATCCCTGTGCAAAGGCCCTGTAAAGTGATCTCTTTCAAAATCATATGTATGAAATTAGTTATAATCTGCATGGTAACGACCCAAATTTTCAGCTTGACTTGCATGGCACGATAAGGAGAATACAGATGGTTCTAAAGGGGGGGTTTCTACATACCATTTAATTTGGCCATATTGAGATCTTCACTGCATCTTGAAGGCTGTCCCATGAAAACGTGCTCAATAAATTGAGGGTGGCTGTGTTTTTCTGGTAGAGCCTGACCCTATGCCCTTTGAAACTAGTGACTAATCTCTCACTGATTTTAGTGGTACGGGATCAGCACTTCATAATTTAGGGCCTAATTTTTGTTTGCATGAAGGTGCTTTTACATTCTGAGAGTTGTAAACTCTAATGCTAAAAAAAATGAGCCTACAGCAGGGACTGTTCAAGGAACCTGCCTTTGCAAGCAGGTCACCAGAGAGCTCTTTGATGCTTGCCGATTCATTTGATTTTATGTAATTTAATAAAAGCAAATTTTTAATTAACATTCAGCGTATGGCAGAGGGATGCAGTGCAGTGTGATGGGGTTCTGCTTTAAACAGGGCACCTTGCTGAGGAATCATATTCCAGTGCCACAAGCAGCACAGCTCTGAGCTGGGCTGGGGACACTCGCAGAAGAAAACACGAGGGCGTTCAAGAGCAGGGATACTGATGAGAAAGAAGGAATTTGGGGGGACTATTCCACACACACAGGGCATGTGGATCTTTGGACACAGAGGAGAAATTTCTGTTCCTGGACTGTAGTCATGCTGCTCAGCGGCTGGTTTTGCACAGTCCTGGACTCCAGGTCCAGTTGTCTACCAGCTCATGTCCCATTGCACAAGGAAAGGAGAGCTCTGGCTAACCACATACCTGCAGAGTGGGAACACACCCTCCTCTTCTGGGGCAATCATCCGGTGGAAATGCACAGAAGCTAAATCATGAAGTTGCTCTTCCCCAAGTACACCAAAGGACTCTACAATCCATGTTAAAGAAATGCTTATCAGATAAAGAATGGAGTTTTGGATGAAGTGCAAATTGTCCCACTTGGTGCTGTCACTGTCGAAAACCTACCCCCTAAATCAGCATCTCTGTTGAAAGAGAAACAACAGAAGGCAAAGGACTGTAAAAAAATGCAATCAAAACAACCCCAAACTGTGAGGAAGCGGATCTAAAAGAGAGAAAAACAGAGCAGCCAAACAGAGGACTTCAGAGGGAAAATCCACTTATTGGAAGAGGAAAAAAGACAACCTGTTAAGACAAGGGCAAGTGAAAAGAACCTGTCCAAGAAAAATAAAATGCTATCAATTCTGTATATAATATTATCAGAAAATTATAGCAAAAGTGAAGGAGCCTTCATAAAAGAGCTGATAAGATAAGCTATCTACTCCGCTATCTGACTGGAGCACCAGCGTTATGTTTTTGCTAATAATCATATCTCTTGTGGTCCAACGTCTCTGATAAAAACCAAAGCAAATGTCGTGTTTTCTCCTGTTATGTTTGCAGTAGGCAAGCTGCTTGCTAAGCTTGTTCCCTGTTCTTCCATAGATCTCAAAAGTGGGCATCTCCCCAAGAGGAACAGAGAGAGGCAGACGGACAGCTGAGGATGGTTACGTAGGTCTTGGAGCACCTGAGGGTCTGTCCCTGGTTCTGGTCACCCCAGCCCTGCTGGGTGACTTCAGCCAAGTCTGTCCATCTCCTTGCACCTGTCTTTCCCTTAGTCCACAGCAGAGACAGTTTCTGCGGTACCCACCAGAGCAGGGCTGGGGTCTTGCAAGTAACGCATCAGAGGAACACTTGGCTATCAGAGGAGATCTTGCCCCACAAACTTGAGGGCCGCAAGATAGTCAGGTGAGACTGCTACAGCCCTGTCTACCGTGACCTGTTCAACAACTGGGAAGGGAACCCAGGAGTCCTGCTCCCGAGCTCCTCACTCTTACAACACTGGAAATATTTTATGTACAACCCCGTTAATTAAAACTTTGCTAGCAGACACTTGAAGTAATGAAAACCAATACACACCTGCCAGGTCTAAAGACATTTTCTTCAGAGAAACTATTAGATCAACATGCACTAAAACCTGGCCTGTAAATGTTTTGGCCCCAGGGCTTTTCTCATAGTACATAGTACATTAAAAAAAATGTCAACCCAAGTTAATCCTCCTTCTAACAGTTGGTAGATATGGTTTATCTGATCGAAACGACAGGACAAAGGGATTTTACTGACTTTATTTTCATTATCATTGAAGTAAATGTTTTTGCATCTCTGAAAAAAAAAAGTTATTGGAAAGTTATCATGTGCTGTGGAATAGAAATTGTCCCATGCAAATCTTGATTCAATATTATTATACACTACTGTAAATAGCATGGTGTTGATTCAGAGAGATCAGGGGAAGGTATATTTCAGTTAGTCTGTTCGTTTGTTTTCAGTTCCTGCTGGGGCAGTTGAATTCCAGCTGCTGGCTCTGCTGGTGACAGTCCCCTTTCCCTAAGCCTGCAGGCTCTAGGGTCAGGCAGCAGTGCTAAGGACATTCCATGCTCTGTGGCTGTTTTCTCCTGCCCCATGCTTTGTAATCCCACCTCCTCCCACAGGAAAATACACATAATGAGGCAATGAAGCTCATCTACCTTATTTGTGATGGACTGATCGTTGAGTTAGTCCTAAGCATGGATTTAAACAGGTACATTCAGCCCCATGCAGGAAGGAAAATATTGCAGGCACGTGAAGTAAACTACTCAAATCTGTTCTCCACAGCTCTGTTAGGTGAGGAAAGTCCTGCACAGCATTGACCTTACTAAATGGTTAAACTTACACACTCTGCCCTCGTTCGGATAAAAGTATGTTATTAGTGGATGAGAGGCAAAATCCCATTCAGTGTCCTGCACAGCATTGACCTTACTAGATGGTTAAACTTACACACTTTGCCCTCGTTCAGATAAAAGTATGTTACTAGTGGATGAGAGGCAAAATCCCATTCAGTCCCAAAATGGGAAGACAAGGCAACAGGCAGCTCTCTTGGGAGGAGCCTGTTCAAACTAGCCTTGTATTTGATTCCGCCTTGAGGTAGTTGCCCGCTGCCTTGTCTTTGCTGGGATGTTACCACTGGCATGGGACACTGGCCAGGGTTGGACGTATCTTCTAAGACCTGAAACATGGCTGTGGGATACATCCTAACTTACTTTCCTGGTGAACACAGCACAGCAGGTAAAGCATGAAAAATGTTTGCATAAATCTCTGCAAAGTACAGGCATGGAGGGGAGAAATGGCTCCAGACCTCCTTTTCATAGCACTACTTCTTGACTCCATAAAAAGGGATCATTAACTAAAATCCCTTGGCCTCCCAGGCTTATCTCTCTATAGGGCTGTGTTTAGGAATAGAAATGGGATCTGGCAATTTTTAAAAATTCAGATTCCTTAATCATTCATGGTGGGAGAATGTCACTGAATGGGGATCCGCACATAAGCCCCCAAGATGGGAAAATACAGGGAGCTTTTGGTTGCTAAGGAATAAATGAGATTAAACAGCGCACATATCCTTTCCTCATGCAGTGCCTGTCTGGTGGGAATGAGAAGCCCTGAGTTTGGTATGCACTGGTTTGGTGTCTCTAGAAACATCTGGATGGCAAGGCAGAACTGTGACTTTGAATATTGTTCTGCACATTTCTTGCTGCAAAGCCCTGTTTTCTCCCATCCTCTCATTCCTCTCCCTGTAAAAATACCTCTCCCCATGACATGATGGGGGAATCTACCTTCAGTGGGTTAAGAGATTTATTTCACAGCAGCTGTGACAGGGGTGTAGGTAGAATGTACACGTGCCATTACGAGGCAACAGAGCCCAAAGAGCAGCTGCGCTGTACACACCTCCCGTGGGGACATGAGGGGGGCAGTGATTTATCTGCCATCACCAGTGGAAAAAACACGTACCAACCAGGCACAGTCTGCCTCCCTTATTTTCCTGCTGTTCTATGAAGGCTGTTCCCTTCTCCCAGTCTCCCCCTCGCTTTTAGCCCATTGCAGTTGGGTTGCACAGGATGTGAAGGCATGGTAAGGTCTCCATGACAAAGGCCAAGATGTTTAAATCCACTGGAGGTATTCAGATCCCCTGCTGTGGAAGGCAGCTTCCTTCCCATGCGGATCTGGATACCAAACACATGCAGTGCTATAGCAGGAACTTGGCCCGTTTTGAACCCAAATGTGCAGATCAGATTTCTGCTTAGAAATACTTACATTCAGAGGAGCGAGCCAAAAATGGTGGTGTGGAAACAGGAGAAGCAATACAACAACACAGCATCCTTGGGGCCTTCTCTTCCGTTTTCTCTAGTAAGTTTGTCTCTCTTGTTCTCGGTGTAATCTACAGCTGTCTGAGTCTAATGAGCTAAATGAGTGTAGGAGCCTCAGTTGGGTGCCCGTTGGCTTAGCAGCTCCAGCTGCACGCAGGGGAGCAGCAGCGCATCCTGGGGTGGCTGGGCTGTGTGTAAAGGGTGGCACCAGCTGCAGTTCTTGAACTGTGGGAAAGATGTGTGGGGAGGGCGAGGCTGGGGCTGCGTGGTCTTAGGCATTGCAGAGAGGGACGCTTAGGACTGGCAACTACGTATTGTTAGTCTTCGTGAGAGCCTTCATATCCCCCTATGCACAGTTAAATGAGGTTTAGACTTTCTTTGATATAGCATTAGTTGATATCAAGCTGTTGAGTGAATTTTAGCTGTTTGCCAGGCTGGGGAAGAGGCTGGACAAAGTGAATGTGGAATGCAAATGTGGGGTGAAATGAAAGGTGGTTTCTGAGAAATGGCTTGAGGCTATGGCAAATACTCATCCAGACTTTCACAAGTTGGCATTTACTCTTCAACGGGGAAATGTGTTTTGCAGCTTTGCCTACATCTCTCTGAATACAGAATATTCTGTACACAGACTGATGGTGAAGAAGCAGCTTTAGTCTGCACAACCTAGTACATACAGAGGCCTTGCACAGTAGAAGGAGTCAGATGGGAAAATGGAAAGAAAGTTTTGTTATAGATGGAGCAAAGTGAGCTAGAACTAAGCTTTCCAGGGAAAGCAGGGTCTGGTCTCCTCTCTTACAAGGCATGGGTGCACCCAAGAACAAGATAAAAAAACAGATTGGCAGAGACTTGTAGTTGGACAGCGACATGAGACATAAAATACATCACTGATGCTCAAAATATATGAAACAAAATCAAATAGCAATAGTTTTTTACTGATTGTAGAAGGGCTACATCAGGAACCCTGTCATTTGAAATGCTACAAAAAGTAATTAGAGGGGGGAAAAAAGGCTCATTAAAAAAACTGATTCTGTTTCCACATGCTTTAAAGGTCTGCTCTCACTTGCAAAACTGGAATAATAGCATTTTCAAATGTTTATGAAAATGGGATTTATATCAAGAGCAAAGGGATTTTTCCGTGTGACAGCCATCTACAGAATCTGTGATGGTCTTGAAAACAACCAGAACTGAAGAGATCCTAATATTCCAGATAAGTTTTCATATCAATGATCACTTTGCCTTAGTGAGGCCACATTTATAAGAACATGTAGGATTATCTTGTAACCTAAGAATATAGTGTATGTGGAAAGGTTGCGGTTGGAAGTTTTTATTCCCACCTCCCCCCCTGCCACAGTTCAGCTGACAAACAGCCAGCTAATAGAGAGGAACAGTGCTGGCTGTTCACAAGGTGTTCAAGAGTATGGATTGCAACAAAAGACAAAAGGCTTTGAAGTATTGAAGTATTTATTTTAGTGACTTTAAGGCTTTAGACATGATGTATGACCATTGGTACACATGTAATGCTGCACGTGGATGTGGTTCTACATCCTCTGATAATGTTTTTCTCCCAGTTTATAATTTTCAGCCTGGGGTCTTCCCCAGGATGCAAGAAAGATAGCTAGGGAAATCTGCTGACAAGCTCACTGGTTTCAGTTCACTGTGCTACCGGGTGTAAGGTCCCAGAGAGAGAACTGAGGGGGCTGCCCAGCAAAAATGGATGAAAAGCACTGGGTGGGATTGATAGGTATAAACACACTGCATCAGCTGCATCATCAAAACTTGACCCTTTTGGGGTAGTGTGTGTTCAGCAGCATCAATAAGAGTAATTCAAGAATATATTTGGGGAAACAAATTATCCACTGTAAACTCCAGTGGGAGGCAGAGTTACATGAGGTTTGCGCAAATGAGGGAAGCTGGTGTTTCACCAGGGAGGAAGGAAGCGTGGTAAATGACCCAAATGGCAGTGCTAGTTTAAAGTCAGAACAAGCAGGTGGATATCTCTCCTAAGAAAAATTATAAGGAGCACAAAAGTCAGCTAATCATCACAAAATTTTTACTATTTAACTGTAACTGTTAAAAATTAGCTATCTGACAAATGAGAAGTAGAGATTCTCAATATGCTTAGTATAGAGAAGGTAAAATGGGAAGGTGGCAGAAACTCTCCCCATGTGCCCTTGAAAACAGGTTAAAGCCAATTCAGAAGTCCACCCAGAGATGGCTCTTCCACAAGCACTATTACCCGAGCTCCGGAGAGGCTGGCTGTGGAGATATTTCATGGGACGTGTTTTGGATGCTGAGTCAGCACTGCCACTTCTGGTAGCTCTGGGTTTTCTGTGAATGGTTCCAGGACTTGTTTATCTGCTACAGCCCAGCCCAGCTTGCCAGGATTGCAGGCAACACAAAAAATAAACAGGGGATTCTAGCAGCATTATGTCACTCGGGCCAGCCCAAACGCTATAGAGTTGCTGCCAAGTTAGGTCACTTAAGCAAATACTTTGAATGGGTTTAAGAGACAGCTAGACATTTTTATGAGGAGAAAGGAGATTTGCAGATGCGAAGACAAAGCAAGGAGGTGCATTTGAGATAAACTTAAAGGGCCAGGCTCATTGGGCCAAGTGGCCATTTCCTGCCTTGCAATTCTTTGCTTCCTCACTATTTTCAGAGGAGAGTGTGCCATGGTGCACAGGTAGTGCTCTGAGATATGCCTGGTGCAGAGCACAGAGCATTCATTGCCAAGAAAAATACTTTTCATGGAGGAGATGGCTGAAAGTGGTCATTAGGACCGTCCAGATTCAGTCAAGGTTGCTCCTCGGATTAGACTTTACTATCTCATGAGTCGTTTAATAATTCCTCAGTTTCTGTACTAGAGCAAATAAGGACAAGATGGCAGGTAGGAAAAAGTCAACAAACTAGTGAGCCCCTGGAGGAATTGTTCCTCCTGGGACATACCCAGCTGGCACTTAGCAGACAGCATTTCTTGGCATGGTGGAGGAATAAATGATGGCACTAGCTGCCAAACAACCATCAAGTGCAGAAGCTTCCGAAGACCTTCTCTATGAAATCTGGTAGAAAACTAGGTCACAGCAGGAGGGAAGTGACATTTTTGGTATATAGATTTGATGAAAGGAAGGAAATTACTTTCAGAACTCAATTTCTTGGGACAGATTCTGGATCTCCACTGCATCTAGCCTTGGTCATCTCTCTAGAAGGCTGAAGTATAAGATTGCCAGGCCTCTGAGATCTGTCTCTTTCTCATTCCTCTTCACTTTCTGGATTCTCTCAGAACTACCAACTGGCCTGAGGCAATGAACTCTCACAAATCATACCTTTTTTGTAAGATTCACAGCCTACTTTCTGGACAAATGTGGTTCTCCTCCAGACCTAATTTCTTAACCACCACTTTTCCCAGCCCTAATAGTAATCAGAGCACTTTGCATCAAAGAAGTTCAGCTCGCCTTACACCCCCCCTGCCTGGACTGCTCACGTAATTACATCAGTGTCATTTTTAAAGTTGGCAGTGGAAAGAAGGCATACCATGGGGATGTCTCAGTTTGTTTTTCATTGCTGCTGCCCCTTATGTCTGGCGGAGCCATCCAGGCCCAGCCCAGAGTGAAGCCTCCCAGGCCTTCAGCTTCTTCCTCTTTCTCTCTTGTAGCAGCGATTTCGTTCTTGTTCCTGTCTGACAGGTCTTCCACAGTGAAACATGAGGAGACAGAAATGATGCAGTATGATGCCACAGAAAATAAGGGATAGGCTCATTTTTTATTTCTGTCCCATGTTCGTGTCATTGTCGACTAACTTTACAACATGTCTCCGTGGCTTTGGAACAAGGAGCCATGACCTCGTATTTTGATAGAGAACCGTCTGGACATTAATGACACTCTTAAATAATACTTTTATTTTAGTAAAGCCAGAGCATTTCCTCTTCACTTGAGCTACAGGGACATAACAATGGCAGCCGTGTTGTTAATACTCTCCTGTAGCAAGGACACGTCCAACGGCTTCTGCAGGAACAACCATGACCGGCCAAGTATTTGTGTCAGCCCAAACCAAAGGAGAAGGAACCAAACCTGCCTCTGAGTCTGAAAAAAAAAAGTTTACTTCCCATCTTTGTCCAGCTCTTGTTCACTGTGTTAGAACTTGAAGCAGAAGTCTCAAGAGCTTCTTTCACAGTCACTCTGTCCTGAACAGCACGCTTAAAACACAACCCTGGCCCAACCTTGCAGACACAGGCAGCTCAGGTTTTCAGTTTTATGTTTCCTGTTCTCTAAATCTCTTGTGGATTGTCCCGTCAGTAGTTTGCTGTGCGGGAAAAATTCAGAGCCATGTTCCGCAGTGAGCTGACCCAGCTCGGTGGTCAGTCTGTACTGACGCTGTTACAGGTTCTGTCGTCCATTTTTAATAAAAATTGTTTCTTTTGCTCTTTGAAAATAATGAAAAATTTGTTTCAAATCGGAGTGGAGATCACATCTCGGAACAGCTCTTGCAGCTTCAACAGAAAAGGACATACAGACACACACAGATAAAAGACTCAGATGAAAACAATTCATTATACAGCTTCCATGGAGTTTCTAACTTTAAGCTCCTTTATCTTCTGAGCATGTGTCTCCAAGGCAACCACTTAACTAGCGCAGGTTTTCCAACATGTTACATTTCACATAATCTCTCTCTTTTTTCCAAACTTTGAGTTTAGATCCTTGCCTGAATACCTCAGAACTATTTAAAGAAAATAGAGTAAAGAAAAAGAAAATAGCTGTTCCGCATCTTTAGCAAACAAGCAGTACTGACTTACATGACAGTGCTGAGATATGCTAAAATTCTAATTGTAATCACTCGGATAGAGGTAAATTATTACTGATGCAGAGCAAAAGGCTGGAAATAATTTAAATACATGCTAAACTTATCTGACCCATCCCCTTTCTCTGTGTCTCCTGGATCTTCAAACTGGGTTAGAAGTCTCAGGAGGACTGTAGACTTCTGTTACCCCTCACTTCCGACTGAGCTACAAACACCTCAAGATGAGAAGTGTGTTGCTCTGTTCATTTTTGTTCGTGTTCTGTTGAGAAACAGAAATGTGCTTAGAAATAAAAAGGGGAAGGAAAGAGCTGCCTGGCCTTCTCTGGGTTAACAGCAGAGTTTAGTTCACATTGATCAGAGCTCAGAGCACGGGTGGGTTTGACTGTGATCGTTAATATGTTTGAAACTTTTACAGAACTAATGTTGCAGAAGTTGGAAAGTATGGCAGCCCTGCTACCCTCTTCTGTTGCCAGCTATCAGGTTTATTACCCTTATCTCAACCGAGAGCTGATCTTTATCCTCTCTTCCTAATTGAGACTGTAGATAAAGCATCATCTATTTACTCTCGTGTTCAGTCAGTTCCCTTAAGGCAAAGGTTCAGAGTTACAGTAGCTTAAAGAGGGAGTGCAATGCTGAAGGGTGCTCAGGAGATCTATGTTCTTCCTTGGCTAACGAAGGCCATGACAGCATATTCAGTCCTCTGTTGAGAACAACAGAAGAAGTACCGTTCTCAAGGATTAAAGTTGTTTGTGCTACTTCTGTTCTGTTGTCCAGCTTTCCATCAACCCACAAGTTGAACCTAATGTGCCTTGCGTGCTGCAGCTCTGTGCCTTGTGACAGAAAACCCCAGGATACCTGACCTTGGATTTTGAGAGTGACATGTTACTTATTCCAAAGGTACGAAGACAAGATCAGTTGTGAAACAGTTCACTTTGTAAGGGATGTTCGCTCCTTTCCAAGTTACAATTCTACAGGTTCCTTCCATTAGGGATAAAATATGAAAAAAAAATGCAGGGAGGAATTTTCAAACAGTGAATATAGGGAAGATAATTGTGATCTAGTTCTGACATTCCATAACAACAAAAAAACCCACTAGCAAATTATTCTATGAGTAGCAGAACTAAGGAGCCAGATTCGCTTCAGATTTGTGGTTTTGTCCTCTAACTCTTGCACAAATACACTGTAATAACTGCAGCTCTCCTCGTGTCCTCCGTGAGCCTCGATGGGGCAAGCAGCAGCACGTGCTGCGGTCAGCCTGGGAGGCTGCACATGTGGCTGCCAAGCCGAGTGCTGCCTGCCCTTCCCTGGCAGGGCAGTGATTGCATCTCTTACCCCAAATCCCCACTGTCACAGAAGTCGTAGAAGCTGTGTTATCTTTGCATTGTTCACTGTGTTTTCAGAATTTTGCATCTGATGAACCAGAAAATAAAATCATGTTCTAATGCCAGATAATAATAATTTTAATCAAATGTTCAAAGTCCATAATGTAATTATCAATTAGAGAAGATGCGTTTAAGAAAACCCTGATGTGGTATACATAAGCAAAGCAGTTAGGGAACTGACAGTGTGTTAGGCCAAACAGATTGTTGAGGCACAGGCACCAAGTCTCCCTTGCGTGCCGAGCAGCATCTCTCACTGCTACAGAAGGGAAGTGCAGGTGTTTTTCTGTAAAGCAGGAAGGATTTTGTATGTTATTACCATTGAACTGGGATTGTATTGTAAAGCTGGGATGTGACTGCAGTCATCTTTCTCTTCCCCGTAAAGAGAAATAAAAGCACTTAAAACAAGGGAAAAGCTTCATCTGGGCGCAGTGGATATAAACTTTATGTACTGTAACTAGCTATTTAACCTCTGCAACCTTATCTATCTGGAGACCAGTTCACATAGTATCCATGAAATGGAGGCCTCAGGCAAATGGTTTGTTGAGTGTCTGTGCAGACTCTCAGACATACACAAAACATTATTAGACACACAAAAGCATAGAAAGCAGAAATGGATTTTTAGAGAAAGGGACAGATCTGCCAAGCCCCCATCCTGGGATGATAGCACCTCCTGTAAGCATCATTTCCTTCTGTAAGAATAGAGACTCTTTATTTCACTTACCCACAGATGCTCCATAATGACTGAGTCCAGAGGAGTTTGATAGGGAGGTAAAGGCAGACATTTGAATTTTCATCATTTTTTATTCTCCCATATGTTCTTACTTGGGCTTTTCCAAGGCACAAATCCTCCTTTGTAGATCTGATGAAGCTGGGGCACCCATTAGCTGAAATCCAAAGAGGATTTTTGATCACAGAGACTGGGTTTTGATCCTTGCAGGAGAACAGCAATGGCTGTTTATCTGCATCTCTTGTTCACATTTCAATAATGGGAACAACTGAGACACAATCCCCTCTTTCACCTGACTTTGCAAGCCACCGTGTGCTGGTAGTGGTGGGTTCACGGGGTAACAACCCCCCGGGGAAG